>NC_052513.1:18262190-18384593 GCF_014356525.2 Nilaparvata lugens | reverse complement strand
GAAGAAGAAGAAGAAAGAAGAAGAGAAGAAGAAGAAGAAGAAGAAGAAGAAGAAGAAGAAGAGAGAGAAGAAGAAGAAGAAGAGAAGAAGAGAAGAAGAGAAGAAGAAGAAGAAGAAGAAGAAGAAGAAGACAGGAAGAGGAGAAGAAGAAGAAGAAGAAGAAGAAGAAGAAGAGAAGAAGAAGAGGAGAAGGAGAAGATAAAGAAAAAGAAAAAAAAGAAAAAGAAGAAGGAGAAAAAAAGAAAAAGAAAAAGAAGAAGGAGAAGAATATATATATCAACCAAGATACAACATATAGTTAATCGGAGTTCATATTTATGTTTACTTGAAGTAATCATAATACCATATATAAATATTATATTATTTGAGAAATATACTCCACTTATAAAACACTGCCTCATTTTTAAAAATCTTCCAAGATTCAATCAACATAATATTATATATTCCAACAAGATTTGGATCCGGTTGCACAAAGGCCTGTTAAGTTTTAATTATGATTAAATTCCACGAGAGAACCAAGCCGAGAAGATATGTTTTTTTGAGGAAGAAGGCTTCTCTGGATGATTCTTGTGGTATTTAATTATTATTAAAACTTGACAGACTTTTCTGCAACTGAGTATCATTATTTTTGAAGAACATGTTCATTCAACCTTTTACAATAATATACTTTATTGCTTTAGGTACTTTAATACTGACGAAACACCACTAAGGCTCTTAGATTCGTTTATTTAGAATATATTTATTTATCATACAGTTTCTCAGTTAGCACAATGACTTGAGAGAGATTCCACACGTCATTTTCAACGAGTTTTAAAACCACGACACATCTATTAAAATCCATGGACATTTTCCATCTCAGCTCTGACCGAGCGAAGTGAGGTCTAAGATTCAAGTCGACGGTTTGGCATTTCTCTTAATGTTTATATGTTTATAAGTTGCGCATTTACGGCGAAACGCGTTAATAGATTTTCATGAAATTTGACAGGTATGTTCCTTTTTTTATTGCACGTCGACGTATATACCGTACAAGGTTTTTGGAACATTTCAAGGATAATATAAAAGGAAAAATGAGCCTCCTTCATACGCCAATATTAGAGTAAAAATCAGACTATAGAATCATTCATCATAAATCAGCTGACAAGTGATTACATAGATGTGTGGAGAAGCCAGTCTATTGCTGTATTCCCATAAGGTCTATAGTTTCAATAAGGTACTTGTGGATGAGAATACTGCGTGAGGTCTACTGTTCACAGAACTACTAGTTACAACAGATCTTCAGAACAAGAAAATTCAGTTCTATAACACAATCAAAGCGTAATAATTGGTTTATTTAGAATATATTCATTCATCATACAATACCCCAGTGTTAGATCAATTACTGAAAGCTCGAGAAAGATTCTACACATCATTTTCAGCGAGTTTTGAAACTACGACACATCAGATCTATTGGGATTCATGGACATTTTTCTTCTTAAACACTTTATTACAACGCATCTTTAGAACAATAAGATTTAGTACTATATGACACAATCAAAGCGTAATAATTGGTTTATTTAGAATATATTCATTCATCATACAATACCCCAGTGTTAGATCAATTACTGAAAGCTCGAGAAAGATTCTACACATCATTTTCAACGAGTTTTAAAACTACGACACATGTATTAAAATTAATGAACATTTTCCATCTCAAACACTCTATTACAACGGATCTTTAGAACAATAAAATTCAGTACTATAACACAATCCAAGCTTAATAATTCGTTTATTTATAATATATTTATCCATCATACAGTCAACACAATGATTCATAGCTTGAGAAAGATTTCACACATCATTTTCAAAGAGTTTTTAAAACTGCGACACAAGTATTAAAATTCATGAACCACCATTTTCCACCTCAAACACTTTAGATCTATAACATCTTTAGAACAAAAACATTTGGTAGGTCTATTATAACACAATCAAAGCTCAATAATTTGTTTATTTAGAATATATTCATTTATTAAACAATATCTCAGTTAGCTCAATTACTCAAAGCTTAAAAAGACTTCACACATTTTCAACGGGCTTTGAAACCACGGCACATTCATTTTAATTCATAAACATTTTCCACCTCAAACTCAAGATCTAAGATCTTTAGAACAAAAACATTTGGTAGGTCTATTATAACACAATCAGAGCTCAATCATTTGTTTATTTAGAATATATTCATTTATTGAACAATTTCTCAGTTAGCTCGCTTACTCAAAGCTTGAAAAAGTTTTTACACATTTTCAACGGGTTTAAAACCACACATTCATCACTATCAAAACATAATTGAAATCAATAAAGATTAATAATTATTACTAAACGAAAATCCAAATTGAGTACTGTAAATCACCCCGAAGACTGCTGCTACTGCAAATTAATATTGACAACATGGTATTCCATCTAGCTGTTTAGTCTGTTGCCAATATTTGCAGTAGAAGAAGTCTTGAGCTGGTTTTACACCGAAGCTATTAACAAAATGTTAATCCTAATCCTTATAAATTCTATTAAATTGAACGGAACTTGACAAACACATATGTTCATCATGTGTATGATAAGTTATGTTCAATCTAATACAATCTATAAAGTTCAAGTTATCAACATTTTGTTAATAACTTTGGTGTAAACGCAGCTTTGGGAGTGATTTACAGCATTTAATTTGGATTTTCGTTAAATAATTATTATCAAATCATTAGAATTTCAATAATTATTGCAATATCTCAGTAATTTCCATCAATAAACGTTTCTCATCTGATCTATCCACTTTATTACAAAGGATCTTTAGAGCAAGAGAATTCAGTTATTCTAGAAGCTCTTCAATTAAGCTGTGATAAATTGTACTATTCTCGTCTCAAATACACTCTAAGACATAGAAACTAAGTAGATCTGTAGAGAGATTACTTCACTATTAGATTGAACGGAACTTGACAAACAAATATTATGTTCATAATGTGTATGATAAGTTATGTTCAATCTAATAGAATATATAGGGTTTAAGTTAAAATTTTGTTAATAACTTTGGTGTCAACGCAGCTTTGGGAGTGATTCACAGCATTCAATTTTGATTATCGTTTGATAATAATTATCAATCCATTAGCATTTGAATAATTGCAATATCTCAGTAATTTCTATCAATAAACATTTCTCATCTGATACACTTTATTACAAAGGATCTTTAGAGCAAGAGAATTTAGCAATTCTAGAAGCTCTTCAATTAAGCTGTGATAATTGTAATATTCTTATTTCAAATACACACCAATACATAAAAATTAAGTAGATCTGTAGAGAGATTACTCAACTCTATTAGCATTGGTTATATAGAAAGTTTTTGTCTATTTGTTTATTTAAAGCTGCGTTTACACTAAAGTTATTAACAAAATGTTTATTTTTCCGTCCTTATACAGAGTGATTCTTAATCATAGTAAGATAATTTAATACGTTATAGTGGAGGTGAAAATAAGAAAAAAAGTACTTATAAACATATATCCATAAACGCTCCATTAGCGAGCTATACAGAGTTGAAGATTTCGCCCGAAATTCAGTTCCTCTGGTGAAATACACCGATGCTGAATTGTTCGGGGACTAGTTTTTGAAAACTAATGCTGGATTCATATGAAAAAATATCTGAAAAATTGAATAAAACTAGTCTGGAAGCAGTAGTGTGAGTAGTTTTTGAGAAAAAGTTGAAATATGCAAAAAATCCAAGTAGAAAAACACAGACTTCTACGTTTGATGCCCAATAACTTTCTTTGATGACCAGTAAACAAATAATTTTTCCTACAGTTACGTTGAAAAGTGGCCATTGCTGCACTGATTACAGAACGCAAAGAATCACTTTTCCGCTCTAGTGCGGGAAAAATTTTTCTGCACACCAGATTTGCAACATGGCAACGCAAAATACTTAGTAGGTTATATGGAGCAACAGTGCAGCAAAATCAAAATGAAGTTGGTAACAGTGACTGGGCTGCTATAGTGAGCAGAGGTGCAACGAAGCACAACGCACAAATTATGTAGATATATAACCAAGGACACATTTTTATTCAATTTGACAATAATAAGGTTTTTATCAATAATAAAATTACACAGAAAAACATTTGATGCATTTCAGGCAATTTTATACCCATAATTACCCACTTTTCATATTCAATGGTAACTGTAGGAAAAACTTAATGTGAAATACGTGCGCAAAGTTCCTCTGCTGCACTCAAGAAACCATTCCGCCCGGGCGTAAACGTTTCTTTCGGTGCAGCAAACTGTCACTTTGCGCACTAGTTGCACAATTAACTATTTCGCAATAATAATTGTAGAGAATCTAATTCTGAAAAGAATTATGTTAGCTGTGTAAACTGAATTTAGATAGGATTTGAATAAAATGTATTCTTATGTAGTACTACATTACACCACAAAAATTGCTGTTTTATGAGGAGAGAGCTAATTTACAGTAAATTTTTGTGGTGTAATGTACTACAAAAGAATACATTTTATTCAAATTCAGTTTACACAGCTTACATTATTATTTTAAGAATTAAATCCTCTACAATTTTTATTGCAAAAAATATTTGTTTACTGGTCATTGAAGAAAGTTATCGGGCATCAAACGTAGAAGTCTGTGTTTTTCTACTTAGGTTTTTTGCATAATTCAACTTTTTCTCAAAAACTACTTACACTACAGCTTCCAGACTAGTTTCATTCAATTTTTTCAGATATTTTTCCATATGAATCCAGCATAAGTTTTTCAAAATCTTGTCTCCAACCAATTCAGCATCGGTGTATTTCACCAGAGGAACTGAATTCCGGGCGAAATCTTTCACTCTGTATAGCTCGCTAATGAAGCGTTTATGGATATATGTTTATGAGAACTTTTTGCTTATTTTCACCTCTACTATCACGTATTGAATTATCTTACCATAATTAAGAGTCACCCTGTAGATTCTATTAGATAGAACGGAACTTGACAAACACATATGTTCATCATGTGTATGATATGTTATGTTCAATCTAATAGAATCTATAAGGACGGAAAAATGAACATTTTGATCAATCTAATAAAATCTATAAGGTTCAAGTTATTAACATTTTCTTTATAGCTTTAGTGTAATCGCAGCTTATTGCATTCATACAAAATTAAAACGGTGGTAGCTCGCATATAAGATCCAAAAGGAACCTTATTGATAACTGATTGATTTTATAGAATAGCAACACTATATTATTAATAAAATCTCCAATATTATTCATAACAAATGCTAACATTTTCAAGTCACTTCCAATATAATCTACGGCTACAAGAGTTTTTTGTTACAGTACAAAACTATCTGAATATTATATTCAAAGATAAAAATTAAGTAGAACATCTTCTATTATGGACAACCTATTCCTTTCTCACACTGATCACGTTTTTCTTTTTTGACTTCATTTTTATAATTTCATAATTCACTTCCCTATTTGTAGAAAATCAAGTTGTAGGCCTATTTGATGGTTTTTCATTAAATTAAAGTCCTCTGGCTGAGATCATAGGGCATTGACTAGCTCGTTGAAATCGGTGACGTACCAGGAACATCGTTTCTTGACTTCTTCTCTGATTACATTGCCACCGTATCCTGCAACAGTATTAGATAATTATTTATCAAAGTCATCATGTAACAATGGAATAATTTATCATTGAAAAGAATTCAGAGTCATATTAGAAGATGTTACAACAAGTGTCGATTTGGAAGATTCAAATGGAATTCATTTTCCAATAGAACAATAAAGTTATCTACAGAATACTACTGAATATAATAACAGTCTGAAAATGAGATTAATTCTCAAATAACGTTTGGAAGAATTTGGTTCTATAGCGAGAAAAAAGAAGAAGAAGAAGAAGAGGAAGGAGGTTTAGGGGAGAAGGAATAGAATTTGATTCTATAGCGAGAAAAAAGAAGAAGAGAAGAAGAAGAAGAAGAAGAAGAAGAAGAAGAAGAAGAAGAGAATAAGAAGAAGAAGAAGAAGAAGAAGAAGAAGAAGAAGAAGAAGAGGAAGGAGGTTTAGGGGAGAAGGAATAGAATATGATTCTATAGCGAGAAAAAAGAAGAAGAAGAAGAAGAAGAAGAAGAAGAAGAAGAAGAAGAAGAAGAAGAAGAAGACAGGAGAAGAATAAGAAGGAGGAGAAGTAGAATGAGGAGAAGAAGAATGAGGAGATAGAGGAAGATGGAGAAGAGGGATGAGAACGATAAGAGGGAGAAGGAGAAGAGAATAAGGGGAAGATAGAGATGAAGATGAGAAGAAGGGGAAGAAGAAGAAGAAGAAGGAGGAGGAGGAGGAGGTTTAGGGGAGAAGGAGAATGAGATAGAAGAGTGGAAAAAATTAGTAAAACAGAACAAGTAGAAGAGGAAGAAAAAGGCGAAGAAAAGGAGAAGGAGAAAAAGAGGATGAAGAAGGAAGGAGAAAAAGGAAAAGAACAAGAAAGATGACGGAGATGAGAAGAAGACATCATGACAAGCAAAGAAGGAGAGAAAGGAAAATAGAAAGAGCAAAGAAGGTTGAGAAGTGAGAATAAAGAAGAGAACAGTGAATGAGTTATAAAAGATGTCGAGATATTGTTTAGATTAGCGAATAGTGGGCGGAATAGTGGCAGAGAACTTGAGAAAGAAAAATAATATTTGATATTATAAAAGATCAGTGAACTGAGAAAGTGTTTAAGAAGAAGAAGAAGAGGACGGGAGTAGATGAAAAAGAAGAAGAAGAAAAAGAAGAAGAAAAAGAAGAAGAAAAAGAAGAAGAAGAAGAAGAAGAGGAAGGAGATTTAGAGGAGAAGGAGAATGAGATAGAAGAGTGGGAAAAATTAGTAAAACAGAACAAGTAAAAGAGGAAGAGGAAAGCGAAATAGAAGGGGATAGGAGAAGCAGAGAATGATTGATTGATTGAGTACTTTATTTATGTAGATTACAATATATATACTGGCTTTTACACTTATATACAATAGCTTACAATACAGCAGAATTATAGATGAATTTACATAATATAGACTAAGAAATCAATTAATGAACTGCATATGATATGAAAAAAGCAATAATTGGTAATAGCTAAAGATAATATTGTTATGCATCTACATAAATTGGCGGAGCTTTGGACATATCAATGTCCATCCTTTGGAAAGAATATTCAAAATATCCTTTCCACTAACTCTCTACCAAAGAGAAAGAGCTGAGAAGTTAGAATATTTAACAATATTTCTTCAATATGTGAATATTTCATATTTTAGTGAGAATAATGTGAAATATTTCTTCTATGTTTGAGTTTGAAGCATCTAAATTCAAAAATCTACTTTGTGAAAGTAATTAAGGACTGAAAATGTTGTGAAGTGAACAACTACAAGACTTAACCTACCTATTTCAGATTATGTGTAACCTTGTCTGAATTTGGGAAAGGTATATCACAAGGTTACCTTATTATTTTTTCTCTCCCTATCATTTTGATGATGTATTTATATTGTATGAAGAATAACGTACCAATGAAAGCATCAGCCGGTGGACATGCCTCGAAATCGGTCATTCCGTCACCTATCATGACCACATTGGAGTAGCCGTGGTTCTTCTTCAGAATTCTGATCACCTCTCCTTTGCCACCGCTTTTCGAAGTTGGCTCGTTCTCGTCGAAACCTGCGTATTCACCTAAAAAAAAACACACAAAATGACAAAAAAACGATGAAGTCATAAAAATTCAGATTCATATAATATTCGAAAGAGTAGAGCTTTGATTATTAGTTAGGTCTTAGGCCTATATACTTGTACTTCCCAACAGTTATGCGAATTTCAATTCAATGCAGTTTCCAGTCCGGGAAAATCTAGAATTTTCGATGAAGGTTGATTAAATATTTTCGACAATGTTTTAAGATTGAAGGGTTGTGTTTCTTTTCTGGCTCAAAATTTTGCAAAATTACTCAAAAATTTCCAATCTGTGGAGATTTGAGTGAAATATTTTTGTTTTTAATCAGTTTTCAAATATCAAAATTCAAAATTTTTAGTTTAGTCATTAGTTTTGAAGTGGAAATTGGACTTTTTGAAGTGAAAGTGAAATCTTAACCTTATTCTTTTTTGAAACTTTTTGATTTGTAAAAAATTGGGAGAAGACAGTTTTGGGCTATGCCTGTTGTCTTCTCTCAATCATATTATATTTATTATAATTATGATCTGTAATGCCAATGGAATAAATAAATAAATATGACATTCCACTATCTATGAAGAGTATAACATATTCTTGTTACTGCAATATAATGCTTCTCATTGGGCTCGTCTGCAAAATCAATATCTTTTGTTTCAATTCCACTCTCTCCTAATATTGTAAGAAAGAGTTAGGCACGCTCTTATATTGAGGCTGTGCAAAGGCTAGAAATAAACTTACTATCGTGATATTTTTCCAGGTTTTTCGATTTGTATATCATCAAGCTATCAAAATGAGAAAGTTTTCTCAGGAAAACATTTTTTTTCAGATCAATACTTTTTGAGATATGAGCGACTGAAGTTTGAATTTTTGGGACAGAACATTTCGAATTCAGTACGATATAAATCGATGAGATTTAGAGGATGGACTCTTCATGGTATTGTTGATCTAGTGAAACAAAAATTTTCTGAAAATATCCATTTTGGAAAAGTTATTCAATTTACCAAAAATAACTCAATTAAAAGTTATTTTTGGTTATTATTTTAGTAAATTGGATAACTATCTTAAAAATATTTCCAGAATTTTTTTTTACTAGAACTTGAAAAAATATCACGAGTAGAAAGTTTATTTTTAGCCTTTGCACAGCCTTAACTCCACATATTACATTTTCCACTTTGAGAACGTAAACTTTCACTTACAAATCATAATTCAATTGAAATAATGGTGAATAAGTTTGATGATTTCATAGAAATAGTTATTTACGAGGCTTGTTTCATAACAGTTGATGAAAGACTCACCAGTCAAATAGAATTTGAGTTTATTGGCGTAGATATTCTGTAGAGGAATGTTGAGTTCTAATGCTACAGGTCCAATGATCCCTCTGAAGCCCCCCGAAATTAAATAAACATCCACCACTCTCCTGTGGAGGTGCTCCACTAATTTTCTGAAAATAAAAAAATTTATCCTTATTAAAAAATGCAAATTCATAATTACACATCATGAAATAATCCATGTAAACATTGACTTAATCATGTAAAATGATGAATCATGTATCAGTTTATTCAGATACATGTTAGATTAAAGATTTAATGAAGAGACAGATTGATAAACAAGGAGAAAAAGTATTCGTTGAGTTCAATTCTCGTTCATAAGATATTTCAATAGGGTCTAAATAATTATAAACATTGTTGGATGAAATAATTGTTATAAGATTGTAGCTCATGAATCTCAAATGTTTATTGGGGCGCATTACATTATGGTCAAATTATCAAATTTTATATTTTGATGAATTACTGTATAATAACAGCATTTTGATTAAATATTGTATCATTATAAGCTGATTGTGTTAGCTTTTGTATAGTATGCTATTATTGTATTAGTAAACTAAAATACATTAATTATATAGAAGTGTAGCTACTTCTCTGAAAAAAATTGATTGAGTACCTATAAAGCTGCGTTTACCCCAAAGTTAATCACAAAATGTTAAAAACTTAATCCTTATAGATTCTATTAGATTGAACATAACTTAGCATACACATGATGACCACGCATGTGTTAGTCAAGTTTCGTTCAATCTAATAAAATCTTCAAGGATAGAGCTATTAATATTTTGTTTATAACTTTGGTGTAAACCCAGCTTTTGATCCTTGTAACATTATTAAAATCTTGATAAAAAACCACCATTGAGATCTTCAATCAAATATTTCAACGTGTAATGGAGCAATAAGGATGATGAATGTTGGAACACAAACAAATAGCTGAAATACAAGAAAATAGATGTTTGGATATTATAACTCTGATTCACCAAAGAATTCATTGTAATTATATCATCAATATAGCTTACAATTTATATCATGAAATTGCTATTATATGCTTACAATATTGTTCTCCAATTGACAATATTTTTATCGTTTTATTTTTCCAACTACTTCATAATATATTTGATAAATAATAGAAAAACAAGAGCCACAACATAAAATATAGTAGCCAATAATCAATAATAACCAACCAATTGAGTATATCAAAACAAAATAAATTGAGAATTTATTAAGTGCATAGCCTTAACACAATCATAAAATATGGAACAGTCTTAACACTTTATTAGGCCCAACCCTTATTCAGTTTTTCAATCATTTTACAATTGAATGAAAAATACTAAGAAATTGTCAAAGAACCACTGATTTATTGATAATTAGAAAGACCGGTTTCGGTTATTACACCATTGTCAATCTCTGATAAACCTCTCTGTTAACCTCTGTTTATCAGAGATTGACAATGGTGTAATAACCAAAACCGGTCTTTCTAATTATCAATAAATCAGTGGTTTTTTGACAATTTTTCAGTATTTTTCATTCAATATGAATAATTACCACAATATCAACTTCTCAACTACACAAAAAGCATTTTACAATTCTTCAAGTAATTTGATTGTATGTTATGAGATATTGTGGTATTTCTCCATAGTGAAAAAATGAGACACAGATGTTGTCAATATCACCTCAATTTTGTTTTACAAAAGAACCATGGTTTCGGGGCTACAGCTGCTCCATCCTCAGGATGGTCATTGAGGACCTTAAATCATAAAGGACCTCAGTAAGGACCTTAAGGACCATCCTGAGAATGGGGCAGGTGTAGCCCCTAAACCATGGTCCTTTTGTTAAACTAAATTGAAGTGATATTGACAACATCTGTGTCATTTTTTCATTCTTCAAGTATATTAAACACAATCCATCTGATGAATAATTATAGGTGGAGAAGCCTCAATATTTAATTAGTACTTTGTAGTCACTTGTTCTAATCATTATTCAGATTTCTTTTTTGAGTTTATTCCCATTCCTTGAAAAATTACTTTAATGATATCAGATATCATCTAATGCTAATAATTAATGTTTCAATGCTTACTTGATACCGGGCGTTAACCTGGCAGGTTTCTCCCTGACAAAATCCCTGACCTGACTCATGGAAGGCCTGATCAGGTCCAACCTCATGGCGAGGCTCTGTCGGAAGTCCAGGGAGCCACTCATCGCGCATCGTGTCCTGCAAACATTCACAAAATAATCACAGAATAATTTATATAAATAGATTGACATACAATGAAATACGGAGAAACATCGATGATATCATAATTTATGAGAACTGAAGACTATAGTGGCAGTGGATACGTCATCAGTGTTTCTCCCCCGAAAAATACAAGCAAAAAGCTGATACAATTTATCTAAAATGTATGAACTCAGGGCTACTTTCCTTTATTCATAGAATAGAATTACAGTACCATTTCAAATTGATAAAATAATAGATGACGATGGTGTGAACACTGAAACTAGTAATATATAATTTGTTTTCTTAATCTATTATTTTATAAATTTCAAAGGGTACTATAATTCTATTTTTTTAATAAAAGAATATTTACATAAATTGAATACAAATTATACAAGCAACTTAACCAGAAATGTATTACCTAGATATACTACACAACAAGTTTCAGGAATTACTTGAGAATGGAATAATTTCTGTGTCAGAATAGGGCAAGCTACTATCTAATTTCTTCAAGTAATTGTTAATCATATCATTAAGATCCATAAAACCATCATAAATAATTGTATTTGTATGATCTGATTCTAGAAGTAAAGTTGGATAATAGTCATAACCATTAAAAAAATTGTGATTCTAGTTTTGATTGATGTTGGTGTAATCATTGATCAGTCTCTAGTGAACTGAATGTTTTAAAATTAGGCAGCATTTATACCAATTGAATATTATATGTTGTATATTTTCATGCTCTTGATAGTTCTCTAGATATTGCTGATAAATATTGTGGCAAAAAACCTCGTTTCTGTTCAAAAAATATGATAAATTTTTGGTTGATAAATTTCTAGTAGCGACAATTTCAGTTAATTTCATTAAATTTGAAATGAATTCTCTTCACAGTACCAAAGTGCACTTTAACTAACACAGAAAATTAATTATTAATGATTTTTCAAACGGATTAGTTTCTTACATATTAGCAATATCCTCCCCATGTCCACAGTACTTAGCTAGCTCATCGATTCCTTCCTCTTGAATGACTGTTGAGTCTACATCGAAACACACTGCATCAGCTACTGGCCATACACTTCTAGCGTCCGCCATTTTGGAAAAATATCGTGATCTGCAACAAATAAAATAAATTATTATTGTCCATTTTTCTGTTAACCTTCCGGTAGTCGCGCCCTACTCAATCACACGAGCAGTCGCGTGTTGTATTTTTTACAACATCCGATTTACCAAGTGTTATGTACTCTGTTTACTGTCAAAACATATTAATTGATTGTATAATTACTTTTTCCATCTTCTTGGATCATTTTATGCCTAAGAACATTTCGATAATTACCATTTCATAGCCCAATAAGGTACATCAAGCAAAGTCATCAATTCTGTGTTATTGGTTCGTTTACAGTCCCCGTATACAGTCTTTCCCTATCTTATGCAGTGTGGCGACTAAATGGCACCTAAAGACTGAACCATTGCTCGGTTGATACTGCCACTCAGTGGAGTGATGGGGGAAAGTTTTGGAATACATAGGTGACTCATTCACTGACACCACCCCATCAATAGTTGCAAAAAAACTGACACTGTTGTAGTTTTTACAACAGCGCGACTGCCGGAAGGTTGAAATTTCTATTTGAAAGCTCATAATTATATAGTAGGGCTAGTGAAGGAACTGAGCTAAAATAATACGAATCAGGTATTGAATATTTTTGTGTTTGAGTTTTGTACTTGGAAATCAATAATATAGAGTAGGAATAGAGAAGGGGCTGAGCTGAAATACCGTAACCAATTATTGACATTTTTGTGGTGGAATTTTCTACTTTGAAATCGATAATATTATAGAGTAGAGCTAGAGAAGGGGCTTAGCTGAAAGAACCAATTATTGAATTTTTTGTGTTTGAGTTTCCTAATTGAAAATCAATAATATAGAGTAAACTTAGGGATAGAGAAGGAACTAAGCTAAAATAACTAATTATTGATTTTTCTTGTGTTCAAATTTTCTACTTTGAAATTCATAATATTATAGAGTGAGGCTAGTGAAGGAACTGAGCTTAGAAATGTGTGTGAGTCATCAGTATACAAAGAAAGAAAATTGAATGACATAAATTAATAACAACAATATTTTATAGAAATCTTGTAGTACCCTTCATTTTTGAAAACTTCAAAATAGTTTGGGTCTATTAAGGCTCTAGTTAGGGTCGAAACTAGTTGTTGAACTATTTTAATTTTTTTAAAAATGAAGAGTACTACAATATTTTTATATTATTTCTATTAATTTGTTAAAAAGTAGCCCATGAAAGTGGAGTTGTTTTATGAATGACATAAATCCACTCAATGAATAGCATCTGTCATTTCGGACAGTAATGATTGTACTGTATTCAATTTATTCGAATGTTGTGAGAAATAGAATGTACCTATGCTAAGAAAAAGGTAGTTCACTTTGGTATTGGTTTTTGATTTTCATGTAAGACCAAATACGAGTAACCCTTTAAAAATAAGTGAATGACAGATATATTTTTATGAATAAGTCTGATGAAATACACATTGAAATGAGCTGAAGTATTTATTATAATATATATAATATAGTAAATTATAAAATGATAAAATTTATTATAACAACATTGAAGAATACGTCTAGTAGTAAATAGGTTGAGAACAATAAATCACAACTCCATTATTATTATTAAAAATCATGTCATTCAGATGAAATACCGAAATATTTAGATGAAATACTTATCCTATATACCGTGGTTGAAACTAATGAAAAGTAGAATGGATAGGATACTCTAAATCGTACAAAAGTAGGCTATCAATTAGTATGACAATAAGTATACTCTATTTTATATGAAGAGCTGTTAGAAATGATATTATGAGTGTAAAGCTGCGTTTGCACCAAAGTTATTAACAAAATGTCAATAACTTTTAATCCTTGAAGATTCTATTAGATTGAACGGAACTTGACAAACACATAATTATGTTCATCATGTGTATGATAAGTTTTGTTCAATCTAATAGAATCTATAAAGATTGAAAGTTATATTAACATTCTGTTATTAACATTGGTTGTAACATATTTGAAATTTGGGTAGATATAAAAATCCCTAGCTGAAGTACTAATAGGTCTGAGTAAAGTAACTGGCTAATATCGCCAAAGAGATAACATAAAGATTAGATAGCATCAGCTTGTTCTGGCTAAACGGTACAATAGCCTAAAAGGAATTGAAATAATTTTTTGCTAATATATAATATTATATAAAATATTGAAGATTGAGGTTAGGCATAAACATTTAGTGATCGGCGACCTAACGATCGACCGAGCCATGCAACGTAGAATCTGACCAAACCCCTTGGCAGAGATCTATTGCGGCAAAACGGTATGCAATTTGGAAGAACAAAAGGTCACGTGGCTAACTATTATGATGCATGAAATAAATAGTAATATATAGAAAATTAACTAGCATGTAGAGGGCATACTTAAAAAACCTAATAAAAATAATTAAATGTATCCAGGAAATAGGAGGTTACCAAGCGCATGAATACTGAAACAATTTGCATGCACCAATCACATAATGGCAGTTAATAGGCGGCAATAGTATGCCAATTCAAAAATATTTATATATATTTCTATAAATGATTAGAATTTGTATAAAATTGTTATATAGTCTATGTTATGGATATGGCCCGACGGCAAAGAAATTACTAAACATACAACATAAGTAATAATTTAATATTTTAGTATGGTCTATTTGAACCTTGAATGGCGGAGGACTAGGATATTCAAATTTTATTTAAAATTTGAAAGTCGGAAATAAGAATTGTAAAATTGAGAAAGGAGAACCATCACTCACCTGCCAAATGCCACCATGAGAGGTCCCTAAATATTATAGAGCATAATACCTTGCTATAACTTGTAAAAAGCTAAAGTTAGATTGAATTATTAAATTTCTTATAAGACTTTTGTGATGCTCTTATAAAGCAGAAGTCATTTTCATTTCTAAATAATTTTTGTAACCCCTTGGAAGAGACGACTCCGGCTACCATAGTCCAGGACCACCAGGAGTTGGATCGACATCAGCAGCTCATAAGAAGATTTCGACACGTGAGTGAGAAATATTGAATTAGTGATGGGCGCCCTTAGTGCTTCGAATTTACCTAATAATCAAAGCTAGCTCGTCGAAAGGGTTTTCTTATAAATTAAGAATTTAATAAAAAATACTTGCGCAAGTAATTATAGTATTAAAGGTATTTTATTAGAGGAATAATGAGTCAGTACATTTCAGAAAATTCTAATAAATCAAAGAAGTATAAAATCTAGGCTATTAATGCATATTCATATGATCTTTAATTTTTGCAATATAATTTGCTACAAAGTTTGTTGTAGCTCTGATTCACTAGATGAATTGCTCTACTTATTCCATCAGGTGCCGAATCTTGCACCCTGAGATAAAATATATAGGTACTCATTACAAAGAAATCTATTAGATACTAGAGAATTTAATAGATAAATTTGGATTATTAGTTGCCAATTTATCAAGTTGATTTTAAGGAACCTATTTTTAATAGAATTGTCCAAGTCAAGAAGTATTAGCAAGCTTATATCGCAGCTACATGCAAAAGGATGCATATGATTTAAAGATAAAAGCACATGGTAACGTTTCGTGCTATAAATTCGGGGAATAATGTTTAGCCTGTGATATTTTACTGATTTCAATTATTGTTCTATTTTTATATTATATATTTTTATCGCTCTTTATATTTTTTGCCTTGATCTATTTTTTACAATATTTGTTAATATATGTATCAAATTGTTTATGGTGTGCAATTTATTTTAATTCCTCAACACTATAGGATAAGTACCATATATATATATATATATTTATTTTTCAATGAATTACAAGAATTATAGGGGAAGCTCATACCTGGGCCTATAAAGATTTCTATGAGACTGTATCCTATTAAAAAACCACGACCTAATTTTTATAATTATATCAAAATATTTCATGCTCTACCGACTGATGCCAAGCAGGAGGCTAATCGTTATTTAAATATAAAGAATAACGTGACATGGTGTAAACGCATCTTTAATATGAATAAATAATTAATACTTTAGTGATCATGAACAACGGGTGATCATTTATTATGAGTGTAATATATTATTAAAAAATAAATTATTTTGATCACAATCATCATTTAAAATTAAATAATCATAAATTAATTAAAATAATGATTACAATTACCTTGTGATCCTGAACAACGACTAGGAATTGTTTAAACTGTTGTAGGCACTTTATAAGAGATTTCACAACTTTATCAAGATAGAAATGAATAAAAATTGGAATTCATCGTATATGACAGAAAATATTGAAGATAAACAAAAAAGTAGCCCATTATGCAACTTCTTTACTTTTCTCAACTGATGAAAAATCAAACATTTCTGTAATTAAAATTCTTTGCCGGCCTTTTTTTGGTAATATCACATCTATGCTGATAAAGCAGATTATGTAAGTTTCAAAAGCTTTTCGAAAAATTTTATCAGTTCTACAAAATTTATTTCAATCTTTGATGGTCTAATTTGTTGGAATTCCAATGATTGATAATTTAATTCTCAGTTTGAAAGATTATTGATTGTAGAGGCAGTAAACTTGTTTTCAGAGAAAATGATGTGAGACTCCATGTTTTCTCTATGATAATATTGAATTATGATTGGAGAAATATTCAAATTTGAGTTAATACATTGAAAAAGCATACCTAAAGTTGGAAATTACTGAGTTATTCGCTCCCGAGCTGACAAATAATATTGTTGAATAGTAGCGCTGATATAATAATATTGTTGAATAATATAGTTGAATAATAATGTTGAATAACATATAGTTGAATTCTAGCTGTTAACTGTTGTCAATATTTGCAGTAGCAGAAGTCTTCGGGGTGAATCACAACATTTTATTGGGATTTTTGTTTGATAATAATAAACACCTAAAGTTGGAAATTACTGAGTTATTTGCTCCCGAGCTGACAAATAATATTGTTGAATAGTAGCGCTGATATAATAATATTGTTGAATAATATGGTTGAATAATAATGTTGAATAACATAGTTGAATTCTTGCTGTTAACTGTTGTCAATATTTGCAGTAGCAGAAGTCTTCGGGGTGAATCACAACATTTTATTGGGATTTTTGTTTGATAATAATAAATACCTAAAGTTGGAAATTACTGAGTTATTTGCTCCCGAGCTGACAAATAATATTGTTGAATAGTAGCGCTGATATAATAATATTGTTGAATAATATGGTTGAATAATAATGTTGAATAACATAGTTGAATTCTAGCTGTTAACTGTTGTCAATATTTGCAGTAGCAGAAGTCTTCGGGGTGAATCACAACATTTAATTGGGATTTTTGTTTGATAATAATAAATGAAGAATACCTTATGCAGACGTATATGATTCTTCTAACATCATTATAATTCTAATGATACGTTTTATTGTAAAAATAAAATAAATGATTAGGCTATACTGTTCATGCACAACGGTGCTTTCAGAATTGATTACCTTATGCCAATTAATTATTTGAGCTGGATATGATAGCATTGTCACATTTCATGATTCATTAAAATTTTCATGAATCATTTACGCATCAACGATTATTTAAATTCTAACTAAATAAATTGGGATGTTCAATATCTTTCAACACAAAAAGGTTGACAGGTATATTTTCAGTTTGAATAATTCGACTTCTGGACTTAATTTTGTGTTCTCATCTAGAGACTTTGTTTCTATTTAATTACCTATATGAAACTTTAATGATATGCCACATACTACTGAGCAATGCTCCTCCATTGAGTAGTGTTTATTGTAATATAATAGCCTAAAGATTCAATAAATTCTATTCTGTTTGTTCTGATTGGAGTTGGATATCACAGATAATATTAATAGTATGAAATTAATCATTAAATAGTTTATTTACAGATGAATTAGCATATTTCAACAATTTAAACTACAGATAGTTTTCCAATTTGTAGAACAATTATTTTGTTCATAAATGAATTAGAGCTGATTATAACATCACAATTATTCTAATCCTGTATTATTATTATTTAATACATGATAGGCCTGAGCCTGATCTTTATCAACAAAGAAATTCCATGGACATTCCCATCAATTTTCAATTCAAATATTGAAAGTTAGGACTTGTTGAATTGATAATCATACAATAATAATATTATTATCTAATGTTATTGAAAAATGAAGCCTGTAACCCCTGATATGAAGTAAAGAATTACGAATCTACTGTGATCTAGCAAATTTTAAATTTTTTGTTGATAGATCAAAAATTTAAATTTAAAAATTTTTAAATTTTAATTTTCAATTTTAATAACCATTCTATGAGAATATAGCTCAAAATCAAGGACGCACTCTCCTTCTCACTTCAAAATATTTCGGATTAAAACTACAGAAACTTCTAGATTATAAATTATTCCTCGATAATAATAATAATCTACATAATATTTGAACAATTTAAGACAAAATTAGGAATTTAAGAAGTTTTGGGCAATAGCCTGTTTTTTCTTCTCCGACTATGGTATTGTTTAGCTCTAATAAATGAAATAAATAAATTTATTAATTATTAATTAATAAAAAATTAATAAATAAATAAATACCGTAAATAAATAAATAAATAAATAAATAATGATAAATGTTCCTCTCCCTTAGTAGCTATCATGATATAAAAACACATATTTTGAAACTATGAAACATTAAATTACTGGAATTCACTCATCTCCATTGTCTATTCAAATGACAAATTTAGGAAGAGGTAAATATTATAGGACAGTCAAATTACAAGCTCGAAAAGAATCAAAATATAATGATGCAATACCTATCTCTAAACCAATGATATACACTGTTTGTGATTTGGAACATCAACGAATATACAAAGAGATATGAATCATAAAACATTTAAATAAAAACTCAAATAACTAGCTCGAAAAGAATCAAATATGATTCAATACCTATCTGTAAACCAATGAAATACACGGCTGTTTGTAATTTGGAACATTGTCTCCTAAAATTCACTGATCTCTCTACTCACTATATCATAGAATCATTTAGAGAAATGAAAAAACCCGAAACTTGAAAATTTAAACTCCGCAAAACTAAATTAAATTGAAAATTTGAGGTTAAACAATATCTACCTCGTGTAGGGTACTGCAGTAGTTATGATATTGACAATGCACGTCGTCTCCTGAAACTCATTTCATTAAACTGATTGGAAGAAAGATCAGTAGCACAATAGTTATACAGTAAGCCTCTACTGATAAGATACACGGTGATCACTTTGATAAGAGCCGAAAAATATCCATGCTCCGAAGGTCAAGGTCACAGATAACATAGAGCTAAATATCTACTGGAGGTAGCTCTCTCTAGCTAAAGAGTGATAGGGTACTATCATAGATAAAGATAATGCTTAATATAATAAAGATCCATCTTTCTGTGATGGTGAGTTTGAAGTCGGAACAGGCAAATTGCCTAATCCTTGAAGGAAGAGGACGACGATAATAAAGATAACTATAGTGAGGTCCACGTTACTAGTAGTTCTGTGAACAGTAGACCTCGCGCTCAGTGAGTTACATTGACCTGTTGTTATGTTTTCTCAAAAATTAATTTATAATTATCAATAATTTTTTCAAATATATTTTTTAAAATAACTTATTAATTAAAAATGTCTAGAAAAAATTCTAAATAAACATAGAGCTTTCTGTCCTATATCGTACCGTGACGTGTCGTCCCGGAATGTGAGTGTGAGTGCTGTTATCATGTCTGGCTGCAACTGTCTACAACGTTGATGGAAAGATACAATTTTCAAGATGTTCGATGTTTTTGAACGGGTAGTATTATAGTCAACTGTCTAATAACGTTAATGGAAAGATACATTTTCAAGATGTTCGATGTTTTTGAACAGGTAGTATTATAGTCCACTAGACAGCTGATTTATGATGAATAATTCTGTAGTCTGATTTTTACGGTAATATTGGCGTAAAAGGAGGCTCCTTTTTCCTTTTATATCATCCTTGAAATGAGAAATTTTCAAAAACCTTGTATATACCTCGACGCGCAATTTAAAAATGAACATACCTGTCAAATTTCATGAAAATCTATTACCGCGTTTCGCCGTAAATGTGCAATATGAAAACATTCAAACATTTAAACATTAAGAGAAATGCCAAACCGTCGACTTGAATCTTGGACCTCGCTTTGCTCGGTCAATAATGACAGTGGAGAAAGATAGCAGATCAACGTTGCCGAACCTCTGTCTTGTCAATGTCTTCTATAAACGGTAGCTGATACAGGTTTATTGTTGTAATATTAACTGTTCATTCTCGTTCAAAATAATGAATTATATTTTATTAAGCAAGGAACTATATTTTTCTATAATTTCATAATTGAGATGAAATATTTTGTCAATCAATTATTAATTCTACATTGTTGAAAGACGATCTGGCAACAGAGCAAAGCGAGAAAGAGATAGCGCTGTCAGCTTTGTTGAATGATAGACGAGGATAGCAATACCATTGCTAAACTAACACTGCCATTATAACGTGGACCTCACATAGGGCTACTGTATACTATGTTGTGAGATTTAGGTTATAGAGTCAGCACCTGATTAACATTGGATTGCTATCCTTTTTGTCATTAGACAAAGCAGATAGCTCTATCCTTACTAGCTCCACACCAATGCCGAATTGTTTGTTAACCATAAAAGCATTTAATGAACTACTCACTATAAAAGTTGACACTATTATGATTCAAGTACTCTGTAGGTCTATTACTAGAGACAAATAATGATTACTACAAGTGAAAACTATTACCTCAAAAGATTGAAGGGTGTTTTTTTTCACTCTATGTTAGAGAAAACTCATACTGTTTGAGATTGTTATATTCTATGACTATGCTATCACTTTGTTAGGTTGGCAATAAGCTGAGTACATTCTCTTGAAAATGGGAACATAATTGTTGCTGCTACCTCAATGAGTGTCACCTCCAGTTAGCTATCGAGCTCTGTGTTGCAGGAGATAAGAGAGACCCCCATCACCCAACTGCCAACCACTTGTGGCCGTGGATCAATACTCAACACAACCCACGCTCTCCCGTTCGCCAATCAGCTGTTTGCTAACTGACGTCAGCTGATCAGCTGTTGGCTATCAGTTGTAAGATAATAACCAATTTGAATACATGGTATAGGGTATTTGTGTTCCAAATATCACTGTTAACTGAAGCCGATAGTCCTAGTAGTTGTTTTTGGTGAAGCTATGTGATGCTGGTAGTCTCTCATACTGTGCCGTTCTTACATTCTCACCCCAACAACACACAGTAATAATAGACAGATGAAGTCGTCAGTAGCCTTGTAAGCTAGTCGTTTGAATAGGCTTGAGTTGACAAGAAATCAGCATGAAATTTGAAACATGAACGACCTATACCATGGGATATCTTCTCATGCTATTTTTGCTCTTTGGTAAAAGTTAAATACCACTTCATTCACATTTCATAATGAGAGAATTATTGTGAAAATTTAGAAAAGTCTAGATATAAAATATAGGTACTAGTCAAAGCATGAGGTTTAATATAAATTAAGATTCCTGTATTACGGTAGAGTTATTAAGGATTGATGCTGTTGGCCTATCGAGTGAGAATATCACCACTTCAGGTACGGTAGGGTCTTTTATAAAATAGTTTTTTTCTCTTCAGGGCTACTCTAAAGGTGCGAACAGATTTACGCGCTGCGAACATGAGCAATTCACTTTCAATCAGCTGATGCCAAGCTTTTTATATCTGTATCTTACCGTTCCTGTAAAAATACAGTTATAATCAGCTGATTAAAAGTGAATCGCTCATGTTCGCGGCGCGTATATCTGTACGCACCTTTAGATTTATATTTTCTTATATAAAATAATATGAATTACAAATACACAACTCTTGAAATACAAGTAAAAACAGAAATAAATACTGACCTATCCAACTATAAAACGAACATCAGCCTGTTAAGAGCACTACACAACACTCCACTTGTTGACCAACTGCTGAATTATTATCTCGGTCAACTTGTTGATCTCTGATTAAAATTGACCCGCGTTTAATAGAGACAACGATGCACTGTCATTAATTGCCGCTAAATGTCTCCATCAACTCAATTCGCTCAATTTTTTTTTGGAAAAAGTACGAAGTCTATAAAACAGTTTGAACTCTTAAAAACCGGGATGCACAAACGTCTTTAATCCCGATTAAATTGATATCGAATTGAAATTGACCGTGTTCAATAGAGACGATGATCAGCGATGGACTGTCATTAATTGCCGCTAAATGTTTTCAACAACTCAATTCGCTCAATTTTTATGGGAAAAAGTAGGCTACGAAGTCTATAAAACAGTTTGAATTCCTAAACCCGGATGCACAAACGTCTGTTAATTCTTAATCCCGATTTAATCGATATCGAATTACAATTGACTGTGTTCAATAGAGACGATGATCAGCGATGCACTGTCATTAATTGCCGCTAAACGTTCTCAACAACTCAATTCACTCAATCTCCTTTGAAACGTTTAGAATTTTTAATGTATTATTCGTAATTATTGTTGAAGTCAATTTAATTGACTTATAATTTAAATTTCGTTATTCTAATTATTCTGCAGTAGCCTACTACACTGATGAATAACAGTTAGTTATACAGT
This sequence comes from Nilaparvata lugens, assembly GCF_014356525.2. Classification (NCBI taxonomy): domain Eukaryota; kingdom Metazoa; phylum Arthropoda; class Insecta; order Hemiptera; family Delphacidae; genus Nilaparvata; species Nilaparvata lugens. Next base: position 18,361,673 of record NC_052513.1, on the reverse strand, counting down.
ACAATAACGTCGAATATTTTACAAAAAAAGGGTGATGACGAAAATATTACACAAGAAGCAACAAAGAATGCCGTAGGAAACAGATACAACGACGAATATATCACAGAAAGAACAAAGGTTGTTGTAACTATCAGATACGGTGTCAAAACAGAACTGACGAGAGTGAGAAGTTTTTTTTTGAGAAAATAGGAACGGTTGATAACAACGGAATGGGAGCGATTTAGTTGGAGAGTGGGGAGAAAGGAAGTGTGAGAGAGATGATGTGATAAGAAAATGATGGGAGGAGACAGAGATAATCGCGAGGAAGGGGTTCAAAAGGGAACAAACAACGCTATACAACAGGAGTGGCAGGGGAATGATTTTGGTAGATAAACTGTGAAGAAAAGAGTTTGAAGATTCTGATAAGAGAATGGTGGGGGAAAAACGCGCGGAGAACTAAGACGAATAATAAGATAACGTTCTAAGGGAAAGAAATAAAAAGAAGAGATGATAAATGAGTAGGGAACTAAGAGAAACACGATGGAAGAAGAAAAGAAGAGACGATAAAGAAGCAGGGAACTGATGGAAAGACGTTGAAAGAAGAAGAGAAAGATAGGCTACATTATTTTCACTCTCGATGTCGCTTCAAAAGAAGATTGAATTCAAGTATAGAGGCACGGTAGCACAACAGCTGGTTAAATTATAACCGTGATCAATTCCACGTGAACCAATCAGAGAAGGCGTCTTTGAAAGACGGCTTCTCTGATTGGTTCTCGTGGAATTAATCACGGTTAAAATTTAACCGGCTTTTGTGCAACCGGCACAAAGACTTGGAAGAAAGTGACGTTAATTGGAAGTATTTTTTTATTGAGTGATAAAGATAGAGTGATTGAGAGAAGATTATGGGAGGCGAGGCGTTGATGAGCAAACTGTGACGTCAGTTGAAAGAGACATTTCAATTTCAGTGTCGTTTCAAGATCGTAAACAAAGCCTTCACTTCATTTTACATTGGATGAGGTCATCACAGTATGGTAGGAGTCAAGGTCGGACATCTGTCTCTCTCACACTCTTACTCCATTTCGCTCTCACTCTAGCTCTTTCTCACACTCACTCTCTCTCACTCACTCACTCTCACTCTCTCTTTCTCACTCACTCATCCCTCTCTCTCTCATTTGGTAGAGAGTTAGTGGGAAGAATACTTCGAATATTCTTTCCAAAGAATGAACATTGATATGTCCAAAGCTCCGCAAATTTATGTAGATGCATAACAATATTATCTATTTTATCTATAGTTATTACAAATTGTTTTTTTTTGCATATTATATACAGCTCAATGATTATTTTCTTAATTTATATTTTGTAAATTCATCCATAATTTTGCTGTATTGTAAGCTATTGTATATAAGTGTATAAGCCAGTATAATATATTGTAATCTACATAAATAAAGTACTCAATCAATCAATCAATCAATCTCTTACTGTAGGCCCATCTATCTATCTCTCTCTATACTGTATATATTTCTCTCTTGTGTGGCAGAGAGGACCTGTAGTCCTAACTCCGCCCTAATAAAGGCAACAAATCAATCAATCAACTAATCTTTCTCACACTATATGTCTTACTCACTCACTCACTCTCTTTCTCTCTTTCTTGCAATAACTGTAAATCATTATCTATTGCTTAAAAATAGTTGGAGATGAATATAGGCTGAGAGAGTTTATTTAATAATTTATTGATTTATCACATTCCACAATCACATTATCAAACTAATGGTTGGGAGAGAATCAACAGGATAACCCCAAAACTGTTTCTCTCTCTCTCTCTAATTTTTATAAAAATAGTCTAGAAGGGTTATGAAATCACTTTTATGAAGATAACAAAAATTTACAGTCCAAATATGCATTATTTTGTTGAATATAAATTTAATATAGTATATATGTCTATAGCATTATATAATAGTTGCCCACTTCTTACAGTTTACTATAGTGGGGTTCATGTTATAATGGCAGTGAAAAAAGACAGAGAAACAGCGTTGCCGATTCTCTGTCTTGCTACTGCCTTGTCATAATCAAATCAAATCAAATTTATTGCCATAAAAAACAAAAAAGGTATTGTTTAGGTATATTGTATACGTATACAAGGTATTGTATAGAAGATAGCTGATACAGTTATATTTGATTTCATATCAACTGATCATTCTTGTTTAGAATAATCGAATATATTTTATTCCTCTAGAAAATATATTTAGAAATGATTTATTGAGAATATTTCATAATTGAGATTGGATATTTTATTCTGTTGAATTGATTATATATATTTATACATTGTTAAAAAATTACTTGGCACTTTTGCGTTGTTAGAAAAACGTAGCGCTATCAGCTTTGTCGAATGATAGACAAGGATAGCAACACCAATGCTAATCAAAATACTGCCATTATAACGTGGACCTCATTATGAATATAGGCCTATAAATATACATCAGTAGAACTCAATAGTAGCCCACGAGTAAACTGAGAACTAAAACTTTATTATTGGCCCTGACCTAATGAAGATGTCAAAATATTCAGATTCCAATGAAACTGATAAACGTTCAGTTTATGATGCCAAAAGAATTTAAATTCTTAGTCGATGTTGTTGCCAATGCCAATAGAAATCGACAGCATGCTAAGTTCTATTGCTGGATGCATCAATTGAAAATGTGAAGTTAATTTGATGTCAGAATGGGATTGTCCAATAATATTGATATTGTTAGTGGTAGGCCTATATTAGAATTCCGACCTCTCCCTCAATTATTTTTGTTTTCATGATAGCTAATTGAAAGTCAAGGCTTGAAATGTATCAATTATTTTCTCATTCCTTATTTATTCATACAGAATAAAGAATAATTCCAGAAACATTTTTTTAATTACAAAGTGTATCACAAATAAGTTTGATTGCAACAGTGTAACTATATAGGTAGGTACACAAAACATTGAAACTACACTAGGTAATATTATAAAAGTTTGCATTATATCATTCATATCCTCATCATCTAAAATACTTGTAGAAAGTTGCCTTTGTAAATGAATGAATGAATGAATACTATTAAGATATCATTCACGCGCTCGAGAGAAAACTGGCTCTGGGAATCGACAGAGAGCCGAAGATCTGACAGTTTTCCTCAAAACAATGATGATGGCTTACCCCTCAATCAGAGAGATTATCAAGGAGAAAGAACTGAAAGATTATTGGAAGAAGATGGAGAACTTCGATAGCTGGGCTGGTGGTCAGCAGAGCAAGTGTGACAGAAAATGTTGCAAAGCGGGAGAGAAGAACAAAAGCAATATTCAAAAATGTAAAATCAAGAAATCTATTTAATCAATCATTATGACAGTATATACGCTCAGTGATAACTAAAGTGAGCAAATCATGATACATCTAGAAAGGTATGGAGAGTATAAAGCTGGATTCCTATAACCAACAGTAGTGACAGTGAAAATATAATTTCAATAAGTTTTAATGGTTTTATTCATACTCACTTGACCGTGCTGAGTGAGAACAGTCCAATTTGAACGAGAGGTAATTATATTTTCACTGTTCACTGTCACTATTGTATGAAAATCCAGCTCTTTAAGCATAGGAACATAGACTATTTGACCTGTTGTCTTCATTGTGAATGAATAAATTAGATAAAATATTACCATGAAATCATACTGATTTTCTAATCAATTGATCAATACATAGTTTTTTTTCTCATTGAAGATACGGTATCAACCATATATATAAAATATTAACTTCACAATAACACAGATAGTTTAGAATATTAGTAGCCTACCTAGGTATATTTGAGCAAGTCTTTTATAAATACTCCCTCGAGTATATCAATTGTACTTCCATTACTCAGTAATAATTATTATAAATAAGTACCTAATAATTTCTTCAATTGTTATGCAACATACATTTTCTCATCAATTGATAAAGGAATTCTTTCTACAGGACGAAATACTAGACAAAAAACACTTCCTCCTCAGAGTATTTTATTTTAAGCCTATAGGTGATGATAAGATAAGGGGATGAATGATAGATAATAAGAAGTTTATATTCATGATGATTTATATTTATGAATGGAAGTTTATATTTATTATATTATTTATTTTAGAAGTTTATATTAATTTATGAATGGAGAGAAGAGATGATAAGTAAAGATAAAATTAAAAGATGCAAGTAAAAAGTGAGTTTTAATCACTGTTCACACAATAATTTCAAGATTTAGAAAAAAAATGTAATTATTAGGCCTCAAGTTCATGATTGTCAGTGACCAGTCATTTGATCCTATCCTATTATATTAAGTGAGCAATTTCTGTATATCTGTTTATATTTCTATATTTGGTTATTTATATTTATTTATATCTGGTTATTTATGTCCAACGGATCTCGAAAACGGCTCTAACGATTCTCACGAAATTTGGAACATAGTAGGTTTATGATATAAAAATTCGATTGCACTAGGTCTCATCCCTAGGAAAACTCGCTGAACGACATTAAAAGTATAATAAGTAGAGATAAAATTAGATGATGCAAGTAAAAAGTGAGTTTTAATTACTGTTCACACAATAATTTTAAGATTTAGAAAATAATTTCATCATTATATAATAGGCCTCAAGTTCATGGTTATCAGTTACCAGTCATTGATATGAATTACAGTAATATGGAATAGCCTATACATTATAATAAAGATATTGATGAATGATAGCTCACTACTGACATCTTACCTGAATTATTCCATTTGAAATAATAACAATTAACCACGAATTGAGGTTTCACTACCTAATCTGAAAACTTGAGTAGGTAGGCTGAACTGGTACTTCATCAACTGAGAAATGAATTCCCTACAACCTTCACTCATTATTTTTATTCTTGAAACTGAAAATAATATAATATAATTATTCCTGTTAGAAAATTCAACCGCTTCAAAACATTTTTGTAAAGGAACCTGATTACCCCTATAAATGGAACTAAGTGAACTTTACACATAAATGAAAGCTAATACTCAATGTACAAAGTTTCAGATAACACTAAATAAATTACTCTTTGAAGACACACAGACCCCTTCCACAGTTTTCTCGGTACTATTAATATAATAAATATGGTAGAAGAAAGATGATGATGAAGAAGAAGAAAGAGGAAAGGGAAGGAAGAATAAGAAGAAGAAGATACAAGAAATGTAGGTACTACTACTATATAGCACACTCAAACTCAAAATACCGCAAATATTTTGAATCTACAGATATATGAATGAGGATGCTACATATTTAGCACCTCTCAAGTTAGTAGAAGTTCTAAACCTTGTGCCAAGTAACTTCTCAGTTGAGCGCTTCAAGATGACAAATCCCTCATGCGTCTCATTTTTATAAATTACAATATTGAAAGATGACAGTCTGCTGGCAAGGAAGCAAAAATGTGATGCCTTGCAACAACGCATGTAACTTGCCTTCAATGAAGTATTGTTCTTTATTACCTTTACTAAATGCAGATTAGTTGCATGCTTCCAGACTCTGAAGTGCAACTTTTCCATCAATAATGAATGATTAGATAAAACTTCTACGATTATTTATTCTATTAACATTGTTTTATTGTATGGTATGATTTAAATAAATTGAAATTGATGGATAGATGGTTTCAGAGGCTTGCTGCTTGTCTTATAACTCACCTTACCTCTTATGATTTAATCCAATAATTAAAATAAAGATGATTTCAGAGGCTTGTTGCTTGTCTTTGAAGTGCCTTGTCTTTTATGATTCAATTGGATTAGAATAATTAGAGGCAAGATGAAAGGGATGTTGAAGGAAAGTAGAGTCTAGAGGCATGCAACTTTTCATTCAACTCGCTTTTCCTCTAATGATTGATTTAAATTGAAATTATAACTGAATCCAAGATATTAGGCAGATTTTGTGGAGGAGGTATACAGGCACACCACTTCACCACTTGTATTACAACTTACCTTACGCAGAATCTTCTTTTGTGGTAGTTATATAAAAATTATTGAATAAAACGTCTTGAAATATATTACTATCCCAACCAATTATTTCTTTGAAAATGTGATATGAACCATAGAAATATAGAAACTACAAACTACAATTATAAATAGAAACTCAAGACTAATATTTATCCTCTTTGGAAAAACTGAGATTTCATCAATAGAGATTTATCATGCTGTAGTAACGGATGCTATAGTGAGGTCCACGTTATAATGACACTGATCAACTTTGGTTTTGCTATCCTTGTCTATCATTCAACAAAGCCGGTGGTATTATCCTTTTCTAGGTCCACAACGATGCCAATTATGTTTTTGACAGTGTAGAAATATAATTAATTAATGCAGAGAATCGGCATCACTATTCTTCCATCTTTATCCACTGCCATTATAACGTGGACCTCACTATAGTTAACTCAATCCGTATATTCATATTCTACAATTAGATAATAAATAATCGGTTGTGATAATTCAAGTCGTGCTATTATAATATTGTTTCTTTCTCCCAGAATCCTTCCAATATTTGTAAACTGGAAAAGGGAATAATGATTATAAATGATAATTAGCATATTCGAAAACCTTCAAACCCTACAAATTTTTTATCAAACTCTGACACCAAGAAATTTTTACACCTTCAAAATAATAGTATTTTTCAAAAATAATTTCCACTATAGACTTCTAGCTCCTCCTGCCCATTACAATTTCAGGTCACCAATAATATACCAAATTCCCCGGTTCAATAATATTTATGGAAAAAGATCTCTGCTCTACATAATACCTTTCCTTTTCAACAAACTACCTGCAAACATAAGAGACTACTCAAAACGGATGTAATGATCTATGTAAAAACAATCCCAACTTGATTTCAACCCAGTGAAATCGAAATGAGAATAAAACACAGTGATAATAGTACTCTAAATTCTGAATAAACAATAAATATTTATTATCATTATTTGAATAATAATTTCTAATAGGCCTGCGTACGATGAATTTTCTTTTTCATCTTTCAAATAGCCTATTCCGCTGGTTTTAAATTATTATATATATGTTGTAAAGTCACTGCCGCCAGCCTGAACGACTAATAATTTAGTAATATTAATATTGTATAAAATACTTCCTACTCTATTCCTTTTAGTTCTTAATTAACTCCTTATTTATCATGCTTATAATAATGTTATTTATTAACTCTATTACTCTTACTTCTGATTATTGTGTTCTTTTTATTCTCTCATTATTATTGTAATTCCTTTTTTTTTCATTTCTTGTATTCACGACAAATAGCCAAATTTTATTTTATTTGTACTTTATTTTAATTTAAAGTTGTGAAAATTTTGTTTTTGATATGGCACCTGCTGAAAAACCCATGGGTTTAGCAGGACCCAACATTGTAAAAAAATTATTTTCCAATAAAAATAAAAAAATCAATGAATTCTATGGATATATTATAAATGCTGAGTATACTATGTGCCGGTTGCACAACAGCCGGTAAAATTTTAACCGTGATTAATTCCACGAGAACCAATCAGAGAAGCCGTCTTTTCAAAAAAGCCTTCTCTGATTGGTTCTCGGGACTCTTTCAGCCTCTTCTTACCTACGGATTACTTTTCTGGGGCACGTCACCGGAAATTATCAGGGTATTCGGAGCACAGAAGAGAAAGATTAGAATAATGCTCAAAAAACCGCCTGGAACTCCATGTAGAGAATTATTCCGATCAACAGGGACGCTCACACTACCTTGCCTGTATAATTGTGGAGTCTGTAGCATTTGGTCTCAAGCATGCATCGACGTGGACAAGAGGTGCTGACCTACACAATTATAACACGCGCTCAAGGAACACCTATCGAATACAACAACATAGGACAGCGTTCTACGAGAAAAATCCAATTCACATGAGCCAAAAAATGATCAAATCCCTGCCGCACCATCTTAAGGACATTGACAATAGAGTGCAGCTCAGGAAAACATTGAAGGACTGGCTGGCTGATAAGTGTTTTTATGACATGAATGACTTTTTGTTGTGATTTTATTTTTGTAACATGTAATTTTATTTTGTAATATGTGACGATTGCCAAATAATTTCATTGTTGTACATGCAAAGAGTAATAAATTCAAATTCAAAAATTAATCACGGTTAAAATTTTACCGGTAGTTGTGCAACCGGGTTTATGCCTCGAAAACCTTACCGATTTTGGTGAACTGAAGGGTGAAGGGTAATAATTAAGTATTAACACAATCTAATAGAATAGATTTTATTCAATATAGACTTAAGACTTACGTACAAAACAAGCATTCATCTCATATAAAAACTGGATCAGAATAAGAACTATGATTAATCAAAAACAAAAGTTTAATGATAGGATTGGAAATACTATAAATCATCGAAAACAGGTATCCTCAGCTTCCTAGCACTCCTTTCGCTTGATCTTAGACAAAAGTATTTGCCTAGGAATTTGAATCTGTAGCCTTCAAGTTTGAGAACAAATTCTGTGGTTCTCTTTGGAATTGCTGAAAATAACAAAGAAATTGTAAGGTTTGATTTCTATTGCAAAAACAATAGAACAATAATAATCTGGACAAGCAATAATAATTAGATTAAGACACTTACTGGTATTCTCAAATTCTTTCAAACTTCAATTTTATTGAATTATTTATGGAAGCTAACAGGATTTTTCCCATAAATTGCATCCATAAAATATTTTTCACTAAAGGTCGATTTTTGTCTCTTATGAAAGAACAATCAATCAGATTTGTTGGAAAGTTTAAATGAAATTACATATTACCCTCGTGAATTAACGTAATAGCATTAAAATAAACTCCATTATTGGATCTTGTTGTATGAGGCCTGTTCAAAAACAGACCAAACATTTTGAAAACTTGTTTTCTCAAGTATGTTTCGGTTCGTGTTTAAAAAATTCTCTAATGAGTGAATATTCTCTATTTTGTAAATAACTGAGTGTTTATTATTATTATTATGGTATTTGGAACATCTAAATTTAAAAGAATGGTTTGTATAAATATTTTTCAACTGAAAATTTTATGGAAATCTAGAAGACATAACAATAGAGAAACAATAGCATAAGTAGATATCCCATGGTATAGGGCGTTTATGTCGCAAACTTTTACTGTTATATCAAGCCTATAGTCTACGTAGTTCTTTCCAGTGAAGCTTTATGATGCTGGTAGTCTCTCATATAGTACCGTTTATACACTCTTACCCGGTCAAAACAGTAAAAATCGACAACAATCGACAGTAATCGGCTTGAGATAACAGTAAACGTTGCGACATAAACGCCCTATACCATGGGATATCTACTTACGCTATTATTTCTCTATGATACTTGGTGAAACTCCAAGAGAAAAATAATGTTCATTTTATTGTAATTAGCATCTTCAAATTTATTTTTTTTTTTAATTATAATTGAACTTTTTAAATACAAGAGATGTCAGATAGTTACAAATGGATAAATTTAAGAACAATAATTGAATGAATATTTTGTTATATTGGAGATAAAATTAATTCGTTTCATAATGAAATCTATTAATTGAAATTGAGGCAATGGAATCTATATTAATTGAAGACTTGTGACAACCACTAAATAACTAGTTTTGATTATACATAATTGTAAAACTCCAGTGTGCTATAAGTGAGGTCCACTTCATGATGGCAGTTGAACATCCGCCATGAAAAAGACTAAGAGATAAGCGGTTTTTGACAATTTCTTAGTCTTTTTCATTCAATATGAATAACTACCACAATATCAACTTCTCAACTACACAAAAAGTATGATGGCAGAGTTTGATTAGCAATGGTATTGCTATCCTTGTCTATCATTCAGCGAAGCGGATAGCGCTTTCTCTTTCTCGAATTTCTCTGTTGCCAGATCGTCTTTTAACAATGTAGAATTGATAATTAATTAACAAAATACTTCATCTTAATTATGGAAATTCATCATGAAATTATTGAAAAATATAATTTCTACCCTAATAAAAAATAATTTATTATTTCAAACGAGAATGAACAGTTAATATTACATCAATAAACCTGTATCAGCTACCGTCTAAAGAAGGCATTGTCAAGACAGAGGATCGGCAACGTTGTTCTCCTATCTTTCTCCACTGCCTTTATAACGTGGACCTCACTATAGTATTTGTTTTTGGTGAAGCTGGTAGTATTTGACGCTGGTAGTATCTCATACTGTGCCATTCTTAAGGTGCGTACAGATATACGCGCCGCGAACATGAGCAATTCACTTTTAATCAGGTGATGCCAAGCTTTTCATATCTGTATCTTACCGTTTCTGTAAAAATACAGATATAATCAGCTGATTAGAAGTGAATTGCTCATGTTCGCGGCGCGTATATCTGTACGCACCTTAAGAGCTTGTTCACATGACAGCGACTTACGCTCGGTTGTCGCGCGGTTAGCAAATCGCTCGATTTTGCCAGTCTCGTACACATGACAGCGATTCATGAGCGATTTGTCCTCGGTTAAGTCTGAGATTACAACCGCCGCGATTCGCCGGCGACTACAAAAACCGAGCGATGCATGTGTACGGCACCATGAGTTTCCCTATACCTGGCAACCGCTCGGTTTGGTCAACCGCGCGACAACCGAACGTGAATCGCTGTCATGTGAACAGGCTCCAACTCTCTCACCCGGCCAAAACAGTCCTAATAATAAACAGTAGCCGGCTTCAGTTAATAATAATCGGCTTGAATTTTGGAACAGAAGACCTATACCATGGGATATCTTATTAAACTATTTATTTAACCTATTCACTAGACTTACATCTTGCAAACACCAATTGTCCTTCTATTGCCATTGAATAATAAATTGTCTACCTGAAAAATTCATTCTAAACAGAATTACTAAGTGTTTATGAAAGGTATGTAGGAAAGTTTACTTCGGACTTGAGATTTCAGAAGATTAATTGATTTTTTGTTCTAGTGCTTACATTGTTATATTGTACATACATTTATATTCTAGTGTTTATATTGCATATTGTTTCTTCTGGTACTAATTAAATTGTCTTAGACATCCATCCTAATTACCTTTTACATTTTTGAACTCTCTTCCAGAGCTCAAGCATTAGCTTTTCTAGGAGAGCCCATTATTTCAATATTAAAATAAAAGAAAACATTCGTTGAATATGTTTTTAAATTAGTTTAGATTATAATTAATTATAACATTATAAGAATGTTTTTGTTTCACTTGTTTGTAAAAAAAAGAATGGCAATAAATTGATTTGATTTGATTTCTCTATGGTGTAACTTACTTCGAACACGATTATCCTTCCCCAAGATTTGGAACACATTTTTGGTCTCCACAGCCACATAGCCTTCTGTGCCAATACATCCCACGTCTCTCGATCTAGTCACAGTGATATAAGCACCAACCAGATCCGCTTTGCAAATATTCGTTGAAATTTCTTCCAATTGTTTAGCGGATTGGCCTGGTGATCTGAAAATTGACAAGGAAAATTTTTGAGAAAAATAGGGTCGTTTGCACAGTCAAAGCTTAAACTGGATTTAGTCAGCAGACGGCTTAAACTCAAAATGAGCCACATTGAACAAGACTTTATTGATTCTTTATTGATTCATACAAGTACATCATCAAAAATCTGGTGTGGTACACTCACACAACTTTCCTTTCTCATTGAACTTTGAGCCCCATTTTTAAACGAGAATAATTTAGGGGAATAACATAATGACGATTGGCGGCAACATATTATTTGAAACTACGATCAGACTTCTGTATATGTGTATAATTATATAAAAATTGTTTTCAGAGTACTTTTTCCCTTGTTGAAATTGTTAAATTCGATGATTTTTTTAAAATTCGTCAAAACAGCTGTTCTACAGATGAAATATCTCGACAATGTGTTCTTTTTATGAATTGCTCTACCTACCTACCTCATGCACGAGAAGGAGGTTACAAAGTCCATTTCTCAAGGATGGGGTGGACCCCCCATCAGTTTCCCAGAAAAGAGACTCATGCCAGTTGATAGAGCTGATAAATAACTATATAGGGTATGAATTTGAAGAGAATCGGTCAAGTCATTTTTGAGAAAATCGTGAAAAACATGGTTTTTTAGTAATTATCCGTCATTTTTCTCAAGAATATTACGGAGCTCCTGCAATTTTCCCACGAATGAGACTCATATCTGTATCTTACCGTTTCTGTAAAAATACAGATATAATCAGCTGATGAAAAGTGAATTGCTCATGTTCGCGGCGCGTATATCTGTACGCACCTTAAGAGCTTTTTCACATGACAGCGACTTACGCTCGGTTGTCGCGCGGTTAGCAAATCGCTCGATTGCCAGTCTCGTACACATGACAGCGATTCATGAGCGGTTTGCCCTCGGTTAAGTCTGAGATTACAACCGCCGCGATTCGCCGGCGACTACTAAAACCGAGCGATGCATGTGTAGGGCACCATGTGTTTCCCTATACCTGGCAACCGCTCGGTTTGACAACCGAACGTAAATCGCTGTCATGTGAACAGACTCTAACTCTCTCACCCGGCCAAAACAGTCCTAATAATAAACAGTAGCCGGCTTCAGTTAACAATAATCGGCTTGAATTTTGGAACAGAAGACCTATACCATGGGATATCTTATTAAACTATTTATTTAACCTATTCACTAGACTTACATCTTGCAAACACCAATTGTCCTTCTATTGCCATTGAATAATAAATTGTCTACCTGAAAAATTCATTCTAAACAGAATTACTAAGTGTTTATGAAAGGTATGTAGGAAAGTTTACTTCGGACTTGAGATTTCAGAAGATTAATTGACTTTTTGTTCTAGTGCTTACATTGTTATATTGTACATACATTTATATTCTAGTGTTTATATTGCATATTGTTTCTTCTGGTACTAATTAAATTGTCTTAGACATCCATCCTAATTACCTTTAACATTTTTGAACTCTCTTCCAGAGCTCAAGCATTAGCTTTTCTGGGAGAGCCCATTATTTCAATATTAAATAAAAGAAAACATTCGTTGAATATGTTTTTAAATTAGTTTAGATTATAATTAATTATAACATTATAAGAATGTTTTTGTTTCACTTGTTTGTAAAAAAAGAATGGCAATAAATTGATTTGATTTGATTTCTCTATGGTGTAACTTACTTCGAACACGATTATCCTTCCCCAAGATTTGGAACACATTTTTGGTTTCCACAGCCACATAGCCTTCTGTGCCAATACATCCCACGTCTCTCGATCTAGTCACAGTGATATAAGCACCAACCAGATCCGCTTTGCAAATATTCGTTGAAATTTCTTCCAATTGTTTAGCAGATTGGCCTGGTAACCTGCAAATTTGAGAAGAAAATACTTGAGAAAAATGTATAATTAGTTGAATAGCACAGTCAATGAAATAGTTTTCACAGATGGAGATTATAACTAGTAGTTCTGTGAACAGTAGACCTCGCGCTCAGTAAGTTACATTGACCTTTAGTTATGTTTTCTCAAAAATTAAAAAATCATTTATCAATTTAAAATGTCTAGGAAAAGTCCTAAATAAACATAGAACTTTCTGTCCTATCGTACCGTGACGTGTCGTTCCGGAATGTGAGTGTGAGCGCTGTAATCAAGTCTGGCTGCCGTCGATACGCCAATCCAATCAACCCATCAGAGAACATTCTGTGTTGACGTGTTGGCGTGAAATCGGTGTGTTGAAATGAACAAAATGAACTAACATAATGCTGATTCCCTACAAACTTCATTTCTCACTTTTCATGATTTTAGAAATCAATTTCTTTCCAATAATATTTGTTGCAATTTATATCATCAGATTAAAAAAGAGAAATGTACAAAAAATATTTCCTATCAATAACTCCAAACTCTGAACTAGAATCATGGCCTCAGCTTATGGAAAGACAAAGTTAGTAGACAACTGTCTACTAACGTTGATGGAAAGATACATTTTCAAGATGTTCGATGTTTTTGAACGGGTAGTATTATTGACCGAGCGAAGTGAGGTCTAAGATTCAAGACGACAGTTTGGCATTTCTCTTAATGTTTAAATGTTTGAATGTTCAAATGTTTTTATGTTGCGCATTTACGGCGAAACGCGGCAATAGATTTTCATGAAATTTGACAGGTATGTTCCTTTTTTAATTTCGCGTCGACGTATATACAAGGTTTTCGGAAATTTTGCATTTTAAGGATAATATAAAAGGAAGAAGGAGCCTCCTTCATACGCCAATATTAGAGTAAAAATCAGACTAGAATTATTCATCATAAATCAGCTGACAAGTGATTACACAGATGTGTAGAGAAGCCAGTCTATTGCTGTTTTTCCATAAGGTCTATAGTTTCAATCAGGTACTTGTGGATCAGAATACTGCGTGAGGTCTACTGTTCACAGAACTACTAGTATAGTGATATCAGAGTGTGGAGGAATTCCTTATCTTTTCATATTATCCTTAAATGCAAAATTTCAAAAAAGGAATATTCCTGCCAAATCTCATCGAATTCTATCAACGCGTTTGGCCGTAATCGCGTTATATACAGACAGACAAAAGAAAATCCGAGTCAAAACATAGACCTCACTACGTTCGGTCAAAAATGTTCTTCAGTAAGTTCATTTGGATAAAAAAGTTTTTAATAGATAAATATGTATTATTATGAATTGAGACTGTAATACTATGATATATTATTGGAATTATCAATTCATGAAATGTTTATGTTAGTACACGTATAGTGAGGTCCACGTTATAATGGTAGTGGAGAAAGATAGGAGAACAGTGTTGCCGATTCTCTGCCTTGCCACTGCCTTCTATAGAGAGGATAGCTGATACCGGTATATCTGATGTAATAATAACTGTTCATTCTTATTTAAAATGAACAATTATATTATATTCTTCAAGGAAATATAAATTGTTCAATGATTGAATAATAAATTTCATAATAATTGAGATTGGATATTTTGTTGTTCAGTAATATTTCTACATTGATCATTGTGAGGCTAGAAAAGGATAGTGCTATCTGTTTTGTCGAATGATAGACAAGGATATCAACACCAATGTCAATCAAATTTTGTCATTATAACGTGGTTCGTCATCATACGAGTATTGAGATGATACGAGCAAGGCTAGGCACACACCAGCTAGTCAAGACAAGACAAGACACGTTTAGTCACAATACTTCACATAGTTGTTTATAAGACATGTCTAATTGCAATGACTAGTCGGTGTGTGTTGCTTCATAAGCAACTATGTGAAGTATTGTGACTAATCGTGACTAGTCTTGTCTTGACTAACTGCTGTGTGCCCACCCTAAAATTTAATAAATTAATTTATCCAAGAACTTTAGTCCAATAATATATTATAATATTTTATGTACTATTCAACATTCATATTATTATAACATACCCAACATTCTGTAGACTGTTTCCCAGCATCTCCTTAATATAGCTGCACCACATAGAATGAACCGTATGAAAATCTTTGAATTTCAGTCCTTTCTTGGGTAAAACGTGTATTCTACATTTTCTTCTGTATCCATTCGATAGACCAGCACATTTCCTGTCTCTCTCTTTCTGCTGCTTTTGCTCTTCTGTCTCTTTCCGTTTCATCTGCAGTTTCGCTAGAGAGAACGTCTGGAAAAGGAAGAAAAAATAAGAATATTTATTTATCTATTGTAACAAACGACACTGATGTAAAAACATTCGTAGATGAAATTCTAAGGCGATCCTTGTATTATTTTATCTTTGAAATTTAGGTGATAACACAGTTCAAAAAGTTGGTTAGGCTTCCTTTAAGGCTGTTTGGTACACTTCTCTTTATTATTTGAATTGGATAATCTTTTTCAATGTAAGATCATTATAAGAGTGAGAAAAAGTGACAACTGAAGTTTTTAAGTGGTCCAATAAGCGAGTTATGGGTTGTTGAAGTGCTAATTTTTCAGATCCCGTTTTCTTTCCAGATCATAAACGGTTTCGATTATATTATTAGAACTTATCTTAAAAATTCAAAAAATGTATCTTTTTCAAACTAAAACATTTTATTCCCCATATCGTTCATAAATAAAAAAGTACCATTTTTTGTGAATTCGATAACTTGTTTATATTGGCATTAATCGCGAAAAACACATATTAGAACAAAGCCAATGATATACGGAATGTATTAAAAAAACACATGGAAAATTCGAGACCATTTATGATCTGGAAAGAAAACGGAGTTTAGCACTTCAACAACCCATAACTCGCTTATTAGACTACTTAAAAATTTCAGTAGTAACTTTTTCTCACTCCTATAATGATCTTAACAATTATATTTGAAAAGATTATCCAATTTAAATAAAAATGAAAAGGTGTACTGAACAGCCTTAAATGATGGTTCCTTGATCAATTCCGAACAGGGATAGGCTATATTGACACATCATTTTGATGTTCTAAACAATGACATGCATTATTTATTTGCATGAATATTATTGACTGCAAGCCGTTGTTAAAAACATCAAAATAATTTGTTACTCGTCAGTAATCGGCTTGTTAACAAACAATCGACTCGGAATTTGGATCATGATCAACTAATACCATGGGATATCTTCTTATGCTATACCTTCTCTAATATTGTCATGTTTGTAAATTCGCCATAGCTGTCACCTATGGATCTACCGTTCAGTACCAGCATTCCATTATCCTCCATTACTTCCACTAGTTTGCGACCTCGAGTATCACAGGTAGTATCCTTCGACTGTCTTTCACTACTTAGCTGCGACTCCTCTGACAATTCTTCGACGTACTGATTGAGCAACCCAATTCTTGCATTCCAGTCTCCTCCAAGAATTATTTCAGCAGCCGATTCGCCATATCTGATATCCCGCATAAAATCTGTCAATAAGTCCACACATGCATCAGTACTTGCACCAGGTCTCCAGTAGACATTCCGACGATGAGGGAGAAGCCCCGAAATTTCACCTTCAATACCAGCCAATACCTGTTATCATCTAGTATCGTAGTGTCATTATAGTACTTTTTCACAAGTGTAACAAATCCTCCGCTTGGTCTTCCTCTAACATTTATTCTAGTTGCATTTGAAGTGAAACATTATAATCCTCAAACCAAGCCGGTCTATGAAATTCGCTGTTAACAAGATATGTTTCAGAAAAGCAAATGATCGCGTTCTCCGTCAGGCTATTGATTGTTTCCTTAGTAAATTATAGACATTATTAAAACCTCCAATATTCCAGAACAATACCTTCATATCAGACTTCTCATCATTAGCATTTGTAGAACTATTCCTTATAATTTTGTGCGTAGGGCTGCTATTTTCAGATTCATCATTATGCAATATTACTGTCTGGACCTGAGGGACGAAAAAATTGTGTAATATCAGAGTTATTTCGTGATTGATTTGGGGTAGTTTTCCTTATCTGCCTTTGAAGGGTTTCACCTTTCCTCTTCTTTTATTCGACTCCACTTGTAGATTTCCTCCGGATTCCGATTCCATGTAGTGCTCCTGAATCAAATCATCATATCTAACAAACTTCCCATCTATCTCTAAGCCATTCATTCTCATTTTAGCGCTATGATTATTTTTGACTAGTCGTTTTCGAATCTCGTTATGCTCCTTACGTCTTTGTCCTGATTTCCTATCCATATCCTGTGCAACAAAAATTTTCGTGTTTTTCAGCCTACCACAATTCCTCAAAATGCTGGTTTTCTTAAATCCTGAAGTTAGAGAGAAAATATAGGGCGAACACTAGAGTCTGTCTTATTCCCACTCTTCTGACAAAATTCACATCATTTGCATCAACTTTTACCGCTATTGTTTCATTGCATATTTGCAGGATCCGTTCATGACCTGATCTTCATTCTCATCAGAAGGCTCCATTACTCCATAGAACATTAGGTTATTCTCCCTTTTAATATTATTTATTAGGCTATTTTGCTTCTGTAGCTCTTGTCTTAATTTTCCATTTTGTTTACCAAGTTCTTCAATTTTGTTATTTTGTTCCGAAATAATTGATGATAAATTAAGAGAATTTATTTCTTGTTTTATGATATTGCTGTGTTTTTAAGAATTTCGGATTTAAATTCCTCTAGAATACTTTTAATCTATCAGCATTCAACGACATTATAATTGGATTTTTGTTTCCAGAACTCAGAAGTGAAAGTAAACAGTATTCAGTGTATTTAACAGTAAGACTGGCTTAGCTATTCGAATTCTACGGTATCTGAATAAATAAATATATTATATATATATATATATATATATATATATATATATATATTATATATATATATATATATACAGGCAGGACTAACTGAGTTCAGCTATTGCAGAAATCAATGATGATCTATATAGTTGAGGTAGATAACACAGTTGTACTTATCGCTATCAGACGTCCGAAAACCGTTACCTCCACCCGCACCACGTCCTGCTGTTCGAATCCTTCTGCTTGACTTTCAATTCTAACCTAAACTTTTCACAACAATATTTGCTAAGAAATCAGAATATTAACAGTTCGGATTGCCCTGGAAACTTGTACACTGTATCACAAACATATACTTTCCTACTGCTACAAAATTGAAACTCCAAAATCGACATTAACTAGCTATTACAGCAAAACAAAGTGGAGCGTTCACAAGCACAACAGTCCTGCTCAAAGCTTCCAACTCAACTCTCCAAGATGCCCTAATAACCAAATTTAAGGAGCACAAATTAAAAACGGATGTCGATAGGGTGATGATTTCTCACTACAATCCGCTTTATCGTTGTATTAGTGGTTTGGGTGCTGAGGAGGAGTACTTGAACTTCGGGAAAAGCATATGGAAGATGCGTCTCATCAGCCAGCTGAGACTTGCTCAGCCAAACTTTGCAAGAATTCATCACAAGGGGTACACGGCATCTTTCTCAAGTGAGGAAATCTGCTTGCTGTGCAACCAGCGGGCTGATAACAGCTTATGTCACGCTCTCTTTGGATGTCCGACTTTTGATGACAACAGAAGAAAGTACTTGGCGGAGTATCTGCGGGGGAGCCAGGAACTTGACGAACAGTATAAAGAACTATTACACATAGAGACACCAGCCAAGATGGATAAGATTTGTTTTTACTTTTTCAGCTACATAAGATTCAGGAGATTCGTCGACGAGTTGGACTGATATCTGATCTGTTTTTTGTGGCAAGACTGATTAAGGACAAATATGTTTTCAGTTTTCCTATTTTCAAATGATATTCTGTATTTTATATATGTAAACAAACTCAACTCCATTTGTATGTTTAAAAAAACGAAAGCAAATAAAATATTCTATTCTATTCTATACCTTCTCTAATATTATCAGAACTATTTGGAGTTATATCATAGAGAAACAATAGCGTTAGTAGATATCCCATGGTATAGGGCGTTTATGTTGCAACTTTTACTGTTATCTCAAGCCGATTACTGTCGATTTTTACTGTTTTTTTGGAGTGAGAGTGTATAAACGACACAATATAAGAGACTACGAGCAACACACAGCTTCACAAGAAAGAACTACGTGGACTATCGGCTTGAGATAACAGTAAAAGTTGCAACATAAACGTCCTATACCATGGGATATCTACTTACGCTATTGTTTCTCTATGCTTATATTCTCAATATTCACTGTCACGTTTATATTCAAATCCAGCTTTAAGTGGTGCACCCTTTAGTCTACTAGCACTACCTGATTGTGGGTTCGAATCCAGCCGAGGCTTGGACGTTACCAACGCACAAGCTGAAAGCTCATGTGGGAATCATCCGCAATTGAAAATAAATAAATTAATTTATCCAAGAACTTTAGTCAAATAATATATTATAATATTTTATGTACTATTCAACATTCATATTATTATAACATACCCAACATTCTGTAGACTGTGACCAAGCATCTCCTTAATATAGCTGCACCACATAGAATGAACCGTATGAAAATCTTTGAATTTCAGTCCTTTCTTGGGTAAAACGTGTATTCTACATTTTCTTCTGTATCCATTCGATAGACCAGCACATTTCCTGTCTCTTTCTTTCTGCTGCTTTTGCTCTTCTGTCTCTTTCCGTTTCATCTGCAGTTTTGCTAGTGAGAAAGTCTGGAAATGAGAGAAAAATAGAAATATTTATTTATTTATGTAACAAACTACACTGATGTAAAAACATTCGTAGATGAAATGCTAAGGCAATCCCAATATTATTTTTTCTTTCAAATTTAGGTTTTTTTCTTTTTTTTCTCAGAGATTGACAATGGTGTAATAACCGAAACCGGTCTTTCTAAGTATCAATAAATCGGTGGTTTTTGACAATTTCTTAGTCTTTTTCATTCAATCAAATGTAGGTGATAACACAGTTCAAAAAGTTGGTCTTCCTTTATTTTTAAACATAAGATGATGGTTCCTTGATCCATTACGAAATACGATGTAACACAATATTAACACACAATTTCGGTGTTTGAACAACGACATAAATTATTTATTTACGTGAATAACTGACTATATTTTGTTGTTTAAAACATCAAAAAAGTTTTTCAAAATATGAAGTCTGTGGTCTAAATATAAATCTGAAGATGAACCAAATCTTAAAATAATTACTTCCATTATCCATGCACTACCCATGCTAGAGTCGTGGAAGAACGTTTCAGGATAACCAACATGATTTTATGTTAAGTTGGAAACCCTATTTTGGATAATATTAACCATTATGTGTTTGCTGTAACCTTTGTTTCGTTCTGTATTTGGTAATTTTATTGTGTAATAGTTTATTTACCATTTTGTAATTGTTTTTGTTTCTGTATGTATTGTAGCAATTGGCTATATAATATGTATTACTGTCCATGACAAGTAAATATATGAATATAAATCAAAATTCTAAAGGGGGCCAGTTATTTGCTTAGCCTGTTGTAATTTCTCAATTATTGTATTGTTTTTCATTGACACAGTACTACTCTTGTATCAATATTTACCGGCCAGGATAGCCGAGACGACGGTGAAAACAGTGACAATGGAAATATAACTCCCAAGAGTTCTGATTGGACTTTTCACACTCAGCCCGGCCGAGCCAGTATGAATACTCCCATTGCAACGTATAGGAATTATATCTTCATTTTCACTGTCACTCTTGTGTGCGAATCAAGCTTTATGCATTGCACCCTTCAGTCTGCTAGCGCTACCTGATCGTGGGTTCTAATCCCGCTGGTTGGCATGGACGTTTGATCATCTCATCACATCATCCACGCATTTTCTATTACCAACGCACAAGCTGAAAGCTCATGTGGGAATCATCCGCAATTGAAAATAAATAAATCAATGAATGAATGAACATCAATAAATGTGTGACATTTGTATAGGCTATATGTGATTTGTACTTTTATAAATGAAAAATGGGAGAAGCCGTAGTAAAGTTGTTTAGACACTGGATTTGTGAACCAGAGGCCCGGGTTCGAATCCCGACCGGGCAAGATATTTTTCTCAGGTTGCTCTCGTGTTTCGAATGGACACGTTTAACAGTCGGTCCTGGCTGTCTGAAAGCAGTTGTTAGGTTATGTCAGAGGCCCTGAAAAAATGGATCAAGTTTGACCTGAAAGCTCTTACATTGGACCTGAGAGAGCCAGATTACTAATTACTATTATTATTGATAAATACGACTATTTCATGAATATTCAACCACACTCACATAGAAAATTGTTGAATCATAGAATAGATAAAAAGTGAATAAAACTGACCTTATCGAGTTCCTTTCCAACCTCCTGATTGAGAACTGGATTGGAGATAACCTTTTTTACTATCTTTTCAATATCAACATTCTCTGATGGTCCTTCATCTTGGCCAGGTAGAATGTTACCAGGCAGCTTTTTCAAGACTTTCTTTACTGGAAAAATAGAGAGAGTATTAGAACAAGGACTTTTAACCTTCCGGTAGTCGCGCCCTACTCAATCTCACGAGCAGTCGCGTGTTGTATTTTTTACAACATCCTATTTTTTCTATGTGCTATGTACTCTGTTTACTGTCAAAACATATTAATTAATCGTGTAATTAATATTTCCATTTCCTTGGATTATTTTACGCCTATGAGCATTTGCATGATTACCTTTTCGTAGCCCGTGTACCTTACCAAGCAAAGCCAACAATTCTGTGTTATTGGTTCGTTGGCAGTCTCTTCTCCTATCATATGCACTACTCATGCACTGTGGCGACTAAACGGCACCTAAAGACTGAACCATTGCTCGTTTGATACTGCAACTCAGTGGAGTGATGGGGAGAAAGTTTTGAAATGCATAGTTGTCTCATTCACTGACACCATTCAATAGTTTTGTGAAGCAAAAAACTAACACTGTACTTTTTACAACAGCGGGACTGCCGGAAAGTTGATGATTTTACAAAATAATTATATTTTATTCCGAAGTTTTAAGTTTATGTTTAAACTTCAAGTTTATAAAATTTGAACGAATTCAAAATAGGCTATAGTGGACTAGGCTGACAAGTAAAATCATGTTTCAATCAACTTAGTTTTAAGTTTTCCGTTGAAAAGATTCTAATTGACTGCTGTCCATATGGTTATGAGGATTTGTGGTGATGTCTGTGTATTTTCTTAACTGTAATAAGCCAATAACTGTTTTAAAAATGATCATTATATTATATAGAATTTGCTTATTTTTGTCTTCTCTTGTATATATTACGATGTGACTGTGATGACTATTAATGTTTATTGTTATATTTTAGAATTTTTTATTTAATTGTTGACTTTGTCTTGCATTTTTGTTAAAGTGTTCTGACAATAAATGAATCTTGAATCACATAAACGTTGAAATCTTCTGACAAAAACTCTTAAATTATAAAACATTTTGAATATTTTCAGTCCAGCACTCCACCATTGGTTTGAATAAAACAAAATGTGTTTGAATGAGGAGAAAACACAGAACCTGGTGTGCACCTTAAGGCGTGGTCTGTAGGCTCGTGGTGAGGCGGAGGTCAAACTTATGGGTTTTGAGATGGTCCCCCACTCTATCGTGCGAACGACATATTGGCATGCTGTGCAATCGACTGGCCAGGGTGACGTTTTTGATAGGGAAACTGAAGCGATATGTGCCTGCCAACTACTTAATTTCAGCTTACATGGGCTGTTCCATAGCCATATAAGCTATGTAATAGTACTATGAGGTCATGCGGGTAGCTGTGAAAGGATTCTCCATCTTTATAGAGAAGTTCTTCGTGTTATCACGTCATCGCCATTACCTGGAGCACTGCTGGCCAATTTTCAAACGTCTGAGAATACTGACAGTCTATAGCCAGTACATAATAGCAGACAAGACAAGAAATATAGTTATGCTTATAGTTATACTTATCCTTTATCTATGATAATAGCTCCCTACGGCTCCCAAGGAGTGAGGATATTTAAGTATTTCATGGGGTCTGATCATACAGTAAAGCTAACAAAAAGCACACACACGCACACAAACTAAGTGTCTGGGGTACTGGAGTACCCCACGCGAGTACTAGCATGTTATTAATCTTTAGTTTGAATACGGGTAGTTCATAAACTGGAGTAATATAGGATTAACCTTACCCGAAGTCATTTTTTGGTGTTTTTGAAGATTGTTCACACGTCTGAGCTAACTTGAGCTAACTGGGGTAACCAGTTAATTAATTTACTGAGCTAACCTGAAACAAAACATGTTCAATATTATAAACACGGCTTCAAGAGTAAAATAATTGGTACAGGAAATACATAACTCTAGGGTGAATATTTTCTGATGTGCATCAATAGAAAAACAATCTAAAATGAAGCATATTGTTATTAAAAGCATCAAACAAAAAAATTAGTAGCTTGATAATCCTAACTTACAAAGCCAACTCTAGGAAAACACTTTGATTCTATCAAAATTTGATTAGAAACTTACAGTTTTGCATGACAGTCCTTTAGATACAATATAATCAAGTTATATAGTAGCTTATTGATCCAATTTATGATTTTAAACAGTAAAAAACAGTTAAAATCATGCTACAGTATTGTGTTATACAGTGGTGTTATTTTTAAGACACGTGTTGTTTTCATTTATTCATTATTTTATAGGTTAGGTCGATTTCAAGATCTCGACTTCTCGAAACGTCACTTTGATCACTTTGGCTGTGCCAAACCAGTGCTTGCAAAATAACGAACGGCAACGCGCGAATCATTCAAACAGGTTTTAAAATTGATAACTTGAATAATTCAGCTTTCAGCAATCCAAATTATCAGCGATATTGAGAAATTGATACTGAAATGACAGGAGAGAAAGTCTCTTCGAAAATAGAAGTTGATGCATTTTAAATCTTTACTTTTCTACTAGTTCTTATTAAAAATATGTAGCCTAAATTCAGTAAAGTAGTTGGCACCTATGAGTACATAACAATACAATAATTAAGAGATTAGAATAATTATAATAAAAGGCACAGCTCATCCTGAATCCACATGGGAAAATATCAATAAATGTAACTAGTACAGTACATTTCAGAATACTATCTTTTCTGTCTGTGTAAGCCTACCTACACTTTTTTGTAATACCTATTTTAAAAATGAATTAACTATAAGCCTTATACTATCTACTGTGTATACACATCTATCAGGATGAATCTGTGTAGGAAGATGTACCAGAGAAAACTTAATAATAAAAACGTAATAATTATTACGATTGTTTTATTCCATGGTATATGTACTCAATGAAAAAATGTAGCTACCTACAAAGGTGAATGCAGTATGAGACGATCTACACTACACTAGAGTGTTTAGTGTGGAGCACACTCAGAGCTTATTATGTGAGGAGATCACATGAAGAGCTTACACTCTTACGATTGAACTGAAAATCTATCTACATTATGCAAATAATAGGAATTAACTTCAAAGAATAGAATCATTTGAATAGTCATCAAGCCGTAACCGATTTTCCTTTGATTAGCGGAATAACAATTATTGAAAGATACAATTTACTGCATGCAAGAGTTAATAAGTTACTTCATTAGAGACGAATTAGCTAATCAATCATGAGGGGAAAGATGAGAAGATCAATCATGAAGAAGAAGATCCAATTTTCTCATGCACCACGGAAAGCATATCAATGTATATTCAAGAGTAAACTATGATAAAGTGATTGATCTTTTATGTTAATTTGATCAAAACGCCACCGCTGAATTTGATGAAATATTCAAGGAGCTATCGATTCACATATCAATACAACAGTTAGTATAGAGAGAATAAACTATTATAAGCAATCTGATTTCTCATCCATTTGCATCAAGTTGAGTTGTAGAGAAAAATAATGGCAAAAGTAGACTAGCCATTCTTTGATAAAATATTCTGACATCCGTTGAGCGATATCATTATCAATTTATTCAATTCCTAATTCATTTATATCGAATTGAATATTGTAGAAAACGAGAATGATGAAAGTGGGCTAACCATTCTTTGATAAAATATTCTTAAATCCATTGAGCAATCTCGTATTATCAATAATTCAAACAGTTACCGACAAAAATGATGATTGAGAACCAACAAGCTCATGCTGACCTTCTTCTCATTAGACTGTGCATTCAAAATTAAGGTTTGAAGCAGTTTTGGGCAAATGCCTGCTGTTTCTACTTGAATTGTATTTGCATATGAATAAATAATTCAAAGAATGTGAAGCCAGAGTTTATTGATAATAATTGATAATGATTGAGTAATAATTTATTTATTGATGGATAATGACTGTATACCATCAATGTATTATTCTTTTTTGAATATATTTCATCTTTTCAAAAATAACTTTTTATTCCAAGTGGATTATTGTGTGTACTTGATGATTAATAATAAATAATGATGACAAGTGCAGCCCTCCTACACTCATTATATAGTGTACTTAATAATGAATAATTGATACATTGCTGATTGGGTTCATTTGATTCTATAATACTAATGCACGAGAGGCTGAAGGCTAAAGACAATAGGTTCCACAGACAAAATTTATAGCATTTTTATGAGATCAAACACATTTTACGGTTTCATCATAGAGAATATTGGATACATTCGACTACTAGACCCTGTAATACCTATGAGAAATCCATCAGAAGGAAAAACTAATAATTGATCTATTATAAGAGGTCATCAGAATAGAATGGTATTCATTATTATTCATCAGTCATAAACAATCATATTGTCATCATTCTTGAAACAGCTAACTATCAGAAAAAAGCCTTTCTTCGGTTCCACAGAAAGAGTTATCTTTTTCTAGAAAGAAGCCTTCCGATGACATTTAATTCGATGCTCTTGAATGTGTACTATTTTCTCCAGTGGAATTGATAATTTGTTCAACAGAACAAGCTGACCACAAATTCAATACTTTTTTGTGATAGAGTTTTAAGTGAACAATTTTGATCATTATTAAACCAGCTACCTATCAGAAAGCAAGCATTTTTCAACAGAAAGCAAGCTTTCTCTGGAAATTTGTCTTTAAATCAGCCTTTCATGTTCATGAATTTGTACTATTTTCTCTAGTGGAGTTTATGATTTGTACTATTTTCTCAAGTGGAATTGATAATTTGTTCAATAGAACAAGTTGACCACAAATTCAGTACCTACTTTTCGTGATAGAGTTTTAAGTGAACAAATTTCATCATTCTTAAACCAGCTAACTATCAGAAAGATGCTTTTTTTCAACAGAAAGCAAGCTTTTTCTGGAAAGTTGTCTTTGAATCAGCCTTTAATTTCCTGTTCATGAATTTGTACTATTTTCTTCAGTAAAATAGGGAGTTTAGTCAATAGAACAAGCTGACCACAAATTCAGTAGGCTACTTTTTGCAATAGAGTTTTAAGTGAAACCAAGATTATGAATCAGCTCTACAACAGATTTACTCTAATATTATTGTTAACGAATTGTATTTCATGTAAAACACTGAGCACAGAAATTGAGAGAACAATAACTGATTTCTTTCAAAATGAAAGTTTTATGTCGGTTATCACTTGCTGGCCTCTTGGTGAGTATTTTATTGTATAAAAACGATATTATATAATATAAAATTTATTTAAAGCATAAATTTTAGAATATCGATTCACATAACCATACTGGCATTTCATGTTTCACTCTAAAAAAACTCATATCACTCTCTTGTATTCTTGATATTAGAGCCTTCTCTTAAATAATTCATTCATTTTTTGTTTTTAAATTCTACTCTACTGAATACATTGTCCTCACTCTGCTGTGATTTATTGTTTTATTATTCATTTATTGACATACATAATACATAAAAAGGCTCACAGACTTTTTACACAATTAAAGAGCCTTTTTTACACAATTAATAGATAACCATACTACCTAATAAAGAAAACTTAAAATATAGAAAGAGATGAACAACAGAAGAGAATAAGATAAAAATTAAATGAAAAATGAAATAATAATAATAAAAATTGAAAATAAAGATAAAGAGAACAAGAAGAGTTTCAGCCAGAGCTCATGAAATTTCATGATTCAAACGAGCTACAAGATAAATAAAATTCATTTCACAATTTTTCTTAAAGACATTAAATGTGTTCGAAAACGGATCTATGTTCATTCAAAGTATTGTATAATCTTAAATTATACCTTGTTCAAGGAATATTATACCGTACTAGGTATTTTTATTATTATAAGAAGAGATGATAAGAGTACTAAAATAGATGAATATCATTACTGATCTCTTTTAGTGATCAACTAAGAGGTATTCCACTGAAAATAGTTTGAATATTTTTTTCAGATGAAAAAGTGAAATTTATTCAGAAATTCAATGATATTGGGATAAGAGTGTCAGGAAAGTTACCTCCATGGGGATATTCAAGTTCTGGTGTATTACTTGATATGGCATGTCCACAAATTGAAGACGTTCTAAAATTCGTGAGTAATTATTTCATAACAATAATCGTATATTGTATTTACAATTCTTGCTTCTATATTTGTTTCCCCCTCTTGTTTTTTTTCTTTGAAAAACTACTATTCTTTACAGTTGGAAGTTCAATGTATAAAAAAGTAGGTCTATTGGATTCAGTCTATATAAAATAAGATTGAATGGAATAATATAGTTTCTCAATCAAAATGAAAGGATTTTTGAGAATGAGAGCCTACTATCTTAAGGTGGAAAAAACAAAAATGAAAGTAGGCCTGTAGGTACCGTATGCAAAAACAGAAAGAGAAAAATAATTATTTGATCATTACAAGAATAAATCATAAAAATTATAGAATTCATTTCAATAAGAACCAGCAATTAGCTCTCATGTCATGAAAAAAAAACATCTTCACAAATAAAATAGAAATATAGTACAGTATCGTATGTGAAGATTTCATTTGATGAGATTTAGGTACTTTATGAAAACTCTTCTTTTCTGAACTTATAATTTTTATCCCAGCAACAATGTGGAACATAGTCTCTTGTATTTTGTAGAAATTACCGTCTAATGTTCAGGAATAAACTATATTCACATAAGATTCTTCCCTCTCTCAAATTCTGAAGCCATAAATTAGCAAAAAAAAATCAGACATTCTCCATTCCTTGCCACCGTATATGAGTAGGCCTAAAGCAATGAATAATAATGTAATTATTGTGATTATTTTACCCAATAATTTATTATATTTGAGCTTGAATATTCTTAGAAACTCATTTTACATCCATCATCATTGATTTCAGGCCAATATCCTTCTAAAATAGCAAAAAATAAACCAAGCGTTCGCTGTTTTCTGCTACCCGTATAGGCTACAGTAATGAATAATCAAATTATTGCAATATTCTTCGACCTAATTTATAATATTTGAGCTTGAAATATTGTTGAGAATCTATTTTTCATCAAACATCATTAATTGTAGGCCAATAACCATCCAAATTACGTTTAAAATTGATAAAATTGGAAGGAAGATTGTAAAATTCATAAATTTAAACAACGTACTGTTTGCAGCTTTAGTTTAGTTATCGTTTCTACCGATAGGTAGCACTTGTCTTCAGCTTGTGAGCGGTCTAGTACAGATTTCTACCGCTAGGTGGCATGACGACTCCCACTTTCAGATTCACAGTTCTTCAGCCGACTTTCTTCAATCAGACGGCTATGAACGTGAATGGTAGAATTTGTAACGGAACATGTAGTTCTATTTTCACAATTTACAGCTAAACGCTTAATTTTACAGCAGAATGTTATTGAACATTATTTGTAGATAAGGTAATTTTATACAATTCTTGTCAATTAAACTTTTTCGATAAATCCCCCGTTCTTACACAATTTGACGAAAACTGAGAAACCGGTCAGAATAATCGAAATTATTTTCCATGAGTTATGACAACTTGTTATTTTACAATATTATTAACCCTCCTAGTACCACGTGTTTGCATGAGACATAGAAGACCAGGTGGGGTCGTTTCCGACCCAGTCCCCAATTAAGATTTTTCCCTCACAAAATTTAATTTGAATTCGAATGAAAATATTATTTATTTGAACATTCATATATTTAAAAGGGGAAAAAACACTTGAATTATTAAAAACTTTTTATAATATGAGTGCAAAATTCCAGCTTTCCAGTGCTTCTAAATCTACATCAGAGTGTGGTTAAACCACAAACAAGCTTGCTGGTATTTACAAATTAAAAACTAAATCTGCATAAAAAAGGCATAGAAATACGTAATGACATGCCTAGATAGGATAGAAATAATCTGTTGTAATTTATAAACTAGTTATATTCTCTCTGGGAACTTCATAAGGTGTTTCTATGCATCTATACAGATTTCATTTCTATCTGTAAGTTGAAATTTCATTTATATCATTACCCACGATCTATTATATGCACGCTAAAAGTGTGTAATAACTATTCCACTTAACGAGAACGCAAATTGAATAGAGAAATTCAAACAATAAGCATCGAAATAAGTTGAACAAGAAAGGCCATGTGGGGTTGGATGCGACCCCGTTCTTGACACCTAACATTTTAATTGGCGATAATAAAAAAAGTTTACTTATCACGAACCTAAGCTCTGGTCTGTGTCTGGAGAAATACTGAAGGAAAGGTTACATGGAAGGGGGTGGCGTTTCCCCCACCAACATGCCCACAAACCGATAAGCAATGGCGCCTGGGGTCGGATACGACCCAACGTGGTACTAGGAGGGTTAATCATGATTCACAGAGGAGATTTCCCTCTTACACAAATTTTGAACAAATTTTAATACTATTTAGCGTTTAATCAGGATCTTGAAGAAACCAAAATAATGATTTGGGAACTACTAATTAGCTACGGTACCAGTACCGCAATTCAATTGATTCTAATGCTGAAATATCACTGAAAATATCGTAGTTATGAACTTATAATCATGACTCTGTTATTTTTCATTCTATATATGAATTCAAAAGCCTTTTGATCGTTCCCGATCATATTTATATGATTTGTAATAATATTGTATCTACAAATAAATAAATAAGTAGGCCTACTGCCATTATTTTTTGACGAAAGTCAACGTCCAATCGAATCTTTAATAATATTAAAACATCAAATCAAATTATTTATTCGATAACTAATCGATACCGTAGCTTAATTTTTTTGAAAACTATGAATACTTTGAATTATGTTTAGTGATATTTCAGCATAGATATCCTACTTTGTTGAGTAATATGTTATTTCATTGTTTCGATTTTCTCTCCGTGGGAGAATTTAATTATCTTTTCCTGTAAATTTCTAAAAATAGTGGTGAAAATCAAGTGGTAGAAAATGTATGCGAATGAAAAGATAAAACAAGAATGGTTGAGAAGTGATTTCAGTGAAGGGAAAGAAGTACATTATATTGAAGAAGAAGGAGAAGAAGGAGGAGAAGAAGAAGAAGAAAAAGAAGAAAAAAAGGAGAAAAAGAGGAAGAAGGAAAGTTTTAAGATGATGATGAAAATACTTGAAAGTCGAGAATACTACTTAAAAGGCAGATAATTTGGAAGCTAGATAGGTAGAGGGATGAAGGAGATAAGAAAAACTCATGGAATAGGTAGAAAAAGATGGATACTGTATGAGAAAATGTTGGCTACGTTCTGGGGAAAAGAGAAGACGAGGAAAAATTATTGGAAAATAGGTCGAGAGAGGATTTTCATCAAATTTTCCCCACATAATACTGAATTCTCATGTTCTGCTTCATCGATATTATTATGTAGCACATCTCCAATTATTCCTCATCCCTCCACCACCTTCTTCTTCCTCTTCTTCTTCTTCTTCTTCTTCTTCTTCTTCTTTTTCTTCTACTTCTTCTTCTTCTTCTTCTTTTCCTCTTCTTTTTTGCTCGCCAATTTCGTATCGTCTCATTTTCTCTCAAAGCATTCTCTGGCATTAGGCCTACGTCTTGCTGAAACTTTGGTATTACAAAATAATTATTTTAATCAGACATGTAGGCTATATTTCATCGAAAATCCTTGAATCTGATACTTTCCTCTATATTATTATTTGCTGTGTTTATTTTTTCTGCTATCTAAAATTGTGTTTAAATTTTCTGTTATGTATATTTTTCAGAAAGACTTTTCGTAAAATTTCATAAACTTTTCATTTCTTTCAATATTGTATTAAATATTCATTTTTAAATTGTTTCATTTTTTATTATGTGTTAAGAGAGCAATTATGGGATATTATCCTTGTGCTCTCATATGTATCTCAAATAAATAAATAAATAATAAATAAATAAATTATAATATAATGCAACCTTATTTTTTGAGTCAGTATAAATATTCTTCTATCTTTACTTAATCTTTATTGTCTATGTATTCTCCAAAAATAAATTATGTTTCATTCAGGAACCTCATGCCAATCGTAAGAATGGATGAATGAATGAATGAATGAATTTTATTTGCCAAAAACAAAATACAAAAAGCTTTACAAAATGAATATAAGTATATGCTACTGCACTTAGACCAAGATACATACATTTATTTGATTAGATATAATAACGAATGATATCCTTTATAATATTATAAATAATAGTTATAAATGAAGATTCAATTTATGTTCACATGCATGAGTACAGTAGGTGAGGCAAAAACACCGCAAAAGGAAGATTCCTTGTGCGCCAGTGTGCACCTCGTAAACCAGCTTAATCAGGGATGTAATATTATAAACTTGAATTTAGCGTATGAAGTGTTCGAAAATATAATTTATAATATGAAGTTGATTATTGTATAAAAGTTAATTTAAGTTCAGCCATGCCTCTATGGCTCTTTTTCTGTGTTTATTATTTCGGAAATTATCAAGTGGAAATTCACTTTCTAGTATATTTATGAATTTACTGCTAATGTAGTAAAGTTGACTTCTAAGAAGAGCTGAGTTGGTGTTATATATTTCATATTTTCTCATCGCATTAGGACTAAGAAGGCTCTAGATTGTAAACGTTTTCATACTATCTTCAAATTTTATATTGATTACGGTATTGAATTAGATCATTATTTGTTATGAATGATCCTTTTTAAAAAACTCATGAATTCCTTCTAAAACATACTATGAACTCTACTTTCCTCTTGATAATTTCATGAAACATTGCCAAATCATCGTAGTATTTGTCTTTGAATGAGTAGACTTAAATTTATCAAACTGAATTTTTATCAAAATAACAAGGATGCAGCCCGTATCTTGAAGAAGAAGAAGAAGAAGAAGAAGAAGGAGAAGAAATAATGAAGAAGGAGAAGAAGAAGGAGAGGAAAGAAGGAGAAGAAGAAGAGGAAGAGAGGAAATAATTATATTTATTTATAAAATGAATAAATAAATAAATTTATAGTACCCTATAAAATTAATTGAATAATAAAACAAGAATACAAATTGTAACTACTAGTTTCGATGATCACACCATCGTCAGGCTATGAAAACAAATTTCCAATAAATTTTTACTAATAGTTTATCAAATGTATTTTATTAATACAAGAAAGTAGCCCTGAATTAATACATTTCAATAATTTTATATTTTTCACAGGCTTCAGATGAACATCTATTCAACATACAAACCAAGTGGCTGATATTCGATTCAAGTCTCAATTTTGAAGATGGAGAAAAATCTAACATAAAGAAGGAGGGAAGACATTTGTGTTACAATAAAACAATTCAAATTGCGTCTCGTCTCGAAAACTATTATATCCTACCAGATAGCCAGGTAATAGTGTTGAAAAACGAATAGAATCTTACACAATCGACAGTTGATAATATATACTATAATGAAGGAAATAACTGGCTTATACACGTACGGTATAGGTGATTCACGAATGACGCATCATCACGTCTCAACTACTCAACTGATTAACTTGTAATTCTGCATATTGATGCTTGATTTACCGAAGATGGTTATAGGTTCATTTTAAATTCTTCAAGATTCAAGTAGGTCTAGTTTTCAATTGGATCCTTGCGCAGCATGGGTTACCTGCTAACCTTCAATATAATAAAGAAACGAATTGGGGTACGGGATAGGAAATTCACGAATGACGCATCATCACGTCAAAACTACTGGACTAATTAACTTGGAATGTTGCATATAGATACTTAATTCACCGATGATGGTTATAGAGGCCTGTTTTCAGTACTTCAAGATTTCAATAGGTGAAGTTCTCAGTTTGTCAAGTTTCCAATTGGACCCTTGCAGAGCATGGGTTACCTGTTAGCACCTAGTTTGATAAATCATCACTAGAAAAGATTGCAGCTGTAACATTGAGTTATCAAATTATTAGAACCTTCAGTTTTTCAAGATTTCAGTTTGTCAAGTTTAAAAATAGACCCATGCGGAGCACGGTTACCTGCTAGTCTTTAATTCAATAAAGAGAAGAATTGGCATATGGGATAGGAAATTCACGAATGACGCATCATCACGTCTCAACTACTCAACTGATTAACTTGAAAATTTCGCATATTTACTTAATTTACCGAGGATGGTTTTATAGGCCTATTTTCAGTTCTTAAAGATTTTAGTAGGTCAAGTTTTCAGTTTCTCATGTTTTCAGTTAGAATCTTGCAGAGTACAGGTTCCCTGCTATTCTTTTAATATAATAAAGAGAAAAATTGACGTACGGAATGGGAAATTCACGAATGACGACGCATCATCACGTCTAAACTATTAAACTGATTAACTTTGAACTTTGCATATTGATCCTCAATTATTTAGCAAATATGGTTATAGGTTTATTTCAAATTCTTCAAGATTTCAATAGGTCAAGTTTTCAGTTTGTCATTATATCAATTGGACCCTTGCGAAGCACGGGTTATCTGCTAGTATTTTAATGAATCATCACTGTAGTGAGGTCCACGTTATAATGGCAGTGGAGAAAGATGGGAGAACACGTTGCCGAATCTCTTTCTTGCCAATGCCTTCTATAGACGGTAGCTGATCCAGGTTCATTGATGTAATATTAAATGTCCATTCTCGTTTCAAATAATCAATAATTATTATTTATCAAGCAAGAAATTCTATTTTTCAATAATCTTATAATGAATTTTCAGAACTAAGATGGAATATTTTGTTA
Organism: Nilaparvata lugens; assembly: GCF_014356525.2. Taxonomy (NCBI): domain Eukaryota; kingdom Metazoa; phylum Arthropoda; class Insecta; order Hemiptera; family Delphacidae; genus Nilaparvata; species Nilaparvata lugens. Next base: position 18,327,223 of record NC_052513.1, on the reverse strand, counting down.
ATAAATTATTATTTCTACATTTTTGAAGGACGATCCGGCAATAGAGCAAAGCGAGAAAGAGATAGGGCTATCCGCTTTGTTGAATGATAGACAAGGATAGCAATACCATTGCTTATCAAACACTGTCATTATAACGTGAACCTCACTATAGTGGGAATTACAGCTATAATATTGAGTTATCAAATTATTGAACAATACCATAGAGAAACAATAGCGTAAGTAGATTTCCCATGGTATAGGGCGTTTGTGTCGCAACTTTTACTGTTATCTCAAGCCGATTACTGTCGATTATTGTCAATTTTTACTGTTTTGTTGGGGTGATAGTGTATGAACGGCACAATTTGAGAGACTACCAGCGTCACACAGCTGCATAGGAAAGAACTACGTGAACTATCGGCTTGGGATAATAGTAAAAGTTGCGACATAAACGCCCTATACCATGGGATATCTACTTATGCTATTGTTTCTCTATGACAATACTTTGTATTCTTCATGAATTTCTTCCATTTGTAGGTGAATATAGCAGTGGAATGTGAGGAAAATACTCTGAAAATAATGGAAATCTACAAGCCAGGAATGACACATGAGCTGATAATTGCTGAACCAGGCTCTGGGAGACGTTATGACTTGCGAGGAATTGTGTTGAAGGCTGGAACTATTGTAAGTAGGCTATAGTGAGGTCCACGTTATAATGGCAGTATTTGATTGACATTGGTGTTGTTATCCTTGTCTATCATCCTTGTACCATCTTCGTATCATCTTTGTATCATCTTCGTATCATCTTTGTAATATCTTCGTATCATCTTTGTATCACCTTTGTATCATCTTCGTATCATATTCGTATCATCTTAGAATCATTTCTGTATCATCTTCGAGTAAGCTTCGTATCATATTCGTATCATCTTCGTATCATCTTCCTATATTCAGGTCCACATCATAATGACAGTATTTGACTGAACATTGGTGTTGCTATCCTTGTCTGGATCATCATTGTATCTTCTTCGAATCATCTTTGTATCATCTTCGTATCATATTTTGTATCATCTTCGAATCATCTATGTATCATCTCCGTATCATCTTAGAATCATTCTTGTATCATCTTCGTATCATTTTCCTATAGCGAGGTCCACGTTATGATGGCAGTATTTGATCAAAATTGGTGTTGCTATCCTTGTCTATCATTCGACAAAGCAGATAGCTTTTGATATCTTTTCATAGCTCCGCAACGTTTCCAGATCATTTTACAACTATGTAGGAATATGATTGATAGATAGTTCAACAAAAAATTTGATCTCAATATGATGGATATTCATCATTGACTCATTGAAACATTCATTTTCTTAACGAATAAAATTGATTATATTAAACTAGAATGGACAGTTGATATTACATCAGATATACCGGTATCAGCTACCGTCTATAGAAGGCAGAAGCAAGGCAGAGAATCGACAACGCTGCTGTCCTATTTTTCTCCACTGCCATTATAACGTATTAATGATCACACTCGTTCGTTAGGCTAGGCACACACCAGTCAGTCAAGGCAAGACTAGTCACGTTTAGTCACCATAGTTGCTCATGAACACATATCTAATTGCAATGACTAATCAGTGTGAGTTGCGTCACAAGCAGCAATGTGAAGTATTGTGACTAAACGTGACTAGTCTTGTATTGACTAACTGGTGTGTGCCCACCCTAAAATTTTATAAATTAATTTATCTCAAAACTATAGTTCAATTATATATTAGGCTATAATATAATGTATTTCTGTTCTTGCTTGACTAACTGGTGTGTGTCTAGCCTTCAGTTTAACAGAAACTATCAATAGTTAAATGATAATTATAAAAATGTTTTTCATTATTCATATTATTATTTATTGTCAATATTATAGGTTCTACATCCGGAAAGCTATCATGGTCTGAGCAGTTTTGATGAGATGGCCTTACCACACGTGGATACCTATCCGAAAATACATTATCCGATCGTGAAGAATATGGAGAAACAGTTGAATTTCAAGTGAGTTCTTCGATTAATACAGTTTTATTTTTTTTAATAATTCTAATATTCCAAAAAAATTATTCCTCTGCTAGTATCTTCTTTAATCCTATCTTTTCTTTCCTTCTTTTCAACTAGAGGCTCGAGAGTTCTTTTGCTATCTTTCTCCACTGCCATTATAACGTGGACCTCACTATAGAAGGTGTAAAGGGAATAAGAGAGGTTCTTCAACACTAAGTTACTCCCTAACAAATTTTCCAATCCAGAGCATTTCTTGTATAGAAAAGAGAACGAAGTTGCAGTGACTAACAACATGGTCTCTTCTTAGCCTTCATAATGTTTTGAAAAAAGAGTGGATGGAGACACTTGTGAGGAGAAAATTTTCTACTTCGTCTTTTACTTTGCTGTCTTTTTCTTCTTTCTCATATCCTTCTTCTGCTCCTTCTTCCTCTTCTTCTTCTTCCTCCTCCTCCTCCTCTACTCTACCTCATCTTTCTACAAGATGAGGTTTCCTGGGGTGAGATGTTAATCTTGTTAAGTTGATTGTTTTATGCTTCTCTGGATTGTAGTAGAAGGGAATAGCAGCTGACTGATGATAATCAAATCATAATAATACAAAGATTCGGTTCAGAATATAGGGTAGAAATAAGTGTGCTCCAAAGATGGAAGATAAGGACAGAGAAAAACTAGGAGTAGAGAAGGAGAGGAAAATAAAATTATGAGGAAGAAAAGGGGTGAAGAGTGATGAGGAAGAAGTGGAGGTTGACGTGGAGGAGAAGTGGGAGGGAAGGAGTAGGAGAAGGAGAGGGAGGAGGAGAAGGAGTAGCAGAAGTGAATAAAAAGCGCGAGACACTCATTGAAGTAGAGAAGGAGGAAGAGAATTATCAGGAAGAAAAGGGGTGAAGAAGTATGAGGAAGAAGTGGAGGAGTATGATGATGAGGAGTGGAGGAGAGAAGAAAGGAGGAGAAGAGGAAGGAGGAGAAGAGGAAGGAGGAGAAGAGGAAGGAGGAGAAGGAGTACCAGAATTGAATAAAAAGCGCGAGATACTCATTGAAGCTGTAGCGGAAAATTCAATTGAAATTGGAGGAGTGTGTAAAAACAGCTTACAACTTTTCAAGAGTTCTGCGTGGAGATGTTTTCACCCTTTATAAGGGTGTACTACTGCTTACAGCATTACAAGGGTGGTGCAATACAATAAGACCTCTGTACTTCTGCAGCTCACTAGGAAGGGTTGTTTTTTATGCTGGATGCTGTGTACACAGGTTTTTTATGTTATGATTCACGCTTTCATTTCTGGTTTCTTTCCATTTCCATGATCTCCTTCTCTTTCTTTTTCTTATGCTTCTTCTTCTTCCCCTTCTTCACATTCTTATGCTTCTTCACCATCTTATGCTTCTTCTTCTCTTCTTCTTCTTCTTCTTCTTCTTCTTCTTCTTCTTCTTCTTCTTCTCCTCCTCCTCCTTCATCATCTGTCTTCATCATGAACTTATCCTCATTATTGCACCTCTCTCGTTCGTTTACATCTTCCTCCCTCTTCTCCTCTTCACCTCTTTCATCTTTTCTTCTTCTTCTTCTTTTTCCACTTCTTATTGCGTATTTTTCTCTGAATGCTCATTATTCGTGTTCTATAACTTAATCATACCATCCCTTTCTCCTCCTCATCCATTTTTCTGCATCCCCGTACTTCTTTTTCTATGTTATTGTTGTGGTTGTTCTTTTTTTTTTTCTCCACCTCTTCTTCTTCTTCTTCTTCCTCCTCATCTCCTTCCTCTTATTCTATCCTCCACATCTCCTTTGTCTTATTCCTTTCCTTCTTCTCCTTTATCATTTCCTCCCTCTCATTCTATCCTCCACAATTCCATTTGTTCTCTTTTTTCCTCTTCCTTCTCTTTCTCCCATTCTCTCTCTCAATACGTGTTCTACGACTTCATCAAATCATCTATCCTTTTCCCTTCCCATTATCTTCTCATTATGCTCCATCTTCTCTCCTTCTCCTCTATCTTCCACTTCCACTCTATCTCCCTAATCTTATTTCCCTTATCTTCCACCTCCTCTCTATCTTCTTTTTCCTTTTCTTCTTTCTCCTAATTCTGTCAGCAAGGAAATGACTTTTTTCTACAACTGCGCGTAAAAATAGCTATTTATGTATTAAGAGCGTAATGCGCGACTTTATCGCTCGCGCAAAACAGTTATCATAATTTTGCAAGAGCGATAAAGAAGCATTACGCGCGAATTACATACAAAATTTTTTCTACAACTGCACAAACCTGTTAAATCACTTATATCTGGCGGAGTTTATAATAATTCGTCTTCAAGGATATCCATCATGGCTGTATAATCGGTTCAATTACCAACTTTTTAGGTTAAGATCTGACCGAGAGTGGTTTGTCTTTTGGCGAGCTGCTTATCATCAGCTGATTAGCGAGCGTGAAGAAACTCTTCTGCGCATGCGCGATTGATTTGCGAGCGTAAAGAAAATCTACTGCACATGAGCAGATGGTTAGCGAGCGAAAAAGTAGATTCTCCTCGTGAAGATAGTTATTTGTGCAACTAGAGTGCGCAAAGTGACAGTTTGCTGCACCGGAAGAAATGGTTTGTTGAGTGCAGCAGAGGAACTTTGTGCACGTATTTCACATTAAATTTTTCCTACAGTTACCATTGAATATGAAAAGTGGTAATTATGGTGAAATTGCCTGAATCCATCAATTTTTGTGGTTTGTGATGCTGTTATTAATGAAACCTTAATTTATTTAATAGAATGTAGTATGTTGTGTGTTTGAATGGGGGGGGGGGCGGCTGTCATCCACTGTTGTCCACCACCTCAAGACTCTTATAACGTGCACCACAGTCACAGTTACCAACTTAATTTTGATTTTGCTGCACTGGTGCTCTATAATAACCCACTAACTATTTTGCGTTGTCATGCTGCAAATCTGGAGTACGCAAAGTACTCACTTTGTGCACTAGTGCGGAAAAGTGATTCTTTGTGGCCTGCAATCAGTGCAGAAATTGTCACTTTTCAGGGTATCTGTAGGAAAAAGAATTTACACACTCAATTCTCCTCGTAAAACAGCTTATTCCTGAGGAGAATCAACTTTTTCGCTCGCTAACCATCCGCGCATGCGCAGTAGATTTACTTTACGCTCCCAAATCATTCGCACTCGAGTAGAAGAGTTTTTTACGCTTCCTAATCAGCTGATTGTAAGCAGCTCGCCAAAAAGTCAGATCTTAACCTAAAAAGTCGGTAATTGTAGCTCCGCCGATATAAGTAATTTAACAGGTTTGGGCAGTTGTAGAAAAAATTTTGTTTGTAATTCGCACATAATGCTTCTTTATTGCTCTTGCAAGATTATCACGCTCCGCTTCGCGTCGCATGATAACTTATTGTGGAAATAAGAGTAATGTTATGCAAAACACACAGTGGGCTTTCCAAGGTTTTGTTGTAGTTCAGCATTTTATGGTTTATTCAATTTGGGTTAAATTAAAGTATAGTGAAGTCCACGTTATAATGGCAGCATTCGATTAACATCGGTGTTGCCATCCTTGTATATTTATAATCCTTGTGTCATCTTGGTATCATCATTTATACTCATAATTACGTGAATAGCCTAATTTCATCCAACCCTGAGTGATCCGTGGTCTAGTGGATAGAGTGCCTGCGTAGCAGCATAGAGATCCCGGGTTCAAACCCTCTCAATACCAAAAGTTTTTTAACCAGATCACTCCCGTGTTATCGGATGGGCACGTTAAACTGTCGGTCCCGGCTGAAGTATGACAGTCGTAGGCTCATTGACGGCTTAAATTATATATTCAGGCGGTGGGACCTTCCCGCAAGGGACTCCCCACCAACAAAAGCCATACGAATTTACTTTATCCAACCCTAATTTATTATTATAATTCAATACATTATAGAACTTTTTTCCATAATCTGCCATTAACTGATGCAATAATATATTCATAATCTTTGGAGAACTCATGCCTATCCTGATATCCACTGCCTAAAGCTTCAATATCTTCAAAGTAAGTGCAAACCCCTCAATTTATTCCATTTCACTTCCCGTCTGCACATCTGCGTTCTTTCTCTTACTTTTTCTTATTCTTTTTCTTTATCTTCTTCTTTTTCTTCTCCTTCTTCTTCTCTTACTTCTTCTCCGCCCCTCTTTTTGTAGCGATGTATAGAGCTTTCAAATTCATCATTACACGCTTGAAACTTTCCACTTTCTTCTGGTGTCACTCCACCATTCACGAAAATCTTCTCTCAATCTCCATACTGCCACCTCTTCTTCTACTTCTTCTTTCTCTTCGTCTTCTTCTTTTTATTGTTCTTCTTTGTCTTGTTCTTGTTTTTCTTCCCCTTCCACTTCTTCTTGCCCTGCTTATTCAACCTTTCCAAGAATAAAATGCGAGAGCCATCCTAGGGGCTTAGACTTCTCCTCCTCATTTTTATGCGAATTATGTTTTCTTTTTCAACATTCCTTCTCCTACCCTATTTTCATGTTTCTTCTCCTTTTCGTACGATAATTTTTCTACTAAATCCTACTGTTGCTTATCCTTTTTCTCTCAGAATTGTTGTTCATCCTCTTAGGTTCTTGATTTCTTTCTACATTATACTTCTCCTTTTTCTTTTCTTCTCCTCCTCATTGTACGATCTTCCACCAACCAAGTCTTACTGTATCATTATCATCTTTCCTTTTATTCAAAATTGTTGTATTTTTCATGATCAAGCTTTCATACATCAATGGTATTGGAATTGCTCCTAATTGTGTCTCTCCAGTTGAATTCGCATTTCATTCTCCTTCTATTTCGCTTTCTAATTCATGTTCTACATCCATTTTTCATCTCAAGGTTTTTCTCCTTGTTCTTTCCACTTTTGTTTATTCCTATTCAACATTTTCCAATATTATCTCAGTTTCTGACGCAGATCGCTGTATTTTTGCCTTCTCTATAGTTCATTCAAACCTCTTAATTTATTCTCACCCTCTCCTCCTTCTTATACTCTTTCTTCCTTCTTATTTCCTCTTTCCCCTCCAGGTGTTTTCTTCTGTAATCTTGTTCTCCATCTCTCACTTCCCTTCCATCTATTTCTTGTAGATATACAACCGAATTCTCTCATTTCTTGTTCACTACATTCTCCTGCGTTATCCATAATCGTTCCATGTTTTTTCTTCTTATCCCACTCATACCTGATCCCCTGTTTCTTATTCTCTCTCTCCTCTCTACTGAAATCTATCATCCTGTTTCTTATTCTCTCTTCTTCCTACTAATTTTTATTCTTCTGTTCCTCATTATCTCTTCTTCTATACTCTTTCTCACATTCTCTCACTCTCTCTCTGTTTCTCTCTTCCTCACCTCCTTCCTAGTTTTCTACCCCCAAAGAGGTGAAATTGCTAAGAAGCTCTGCTAGTCCTTGTTCACACTGTTGTTCTGTTTTTATACTTTGCTGTTTTCATGATGCTGTGATCCGCTTTGAACGCTGGGTCCCTCTTTTTCATCATTCACTTTCTCACTCTCCCTTAGTCTCTCATTTTTCATCACTTTACTGTCTTCTTCATGTAACTTACACGGATAGAGAACTCCAATCTAATCTAATATCTTTGTCTCTATCCCATTCTCTCACTCCCTCACTCCCCTAATATATTTGTCTCTATCACATTTTCTCACTCACTCTCTCCTCTCACTCCCCTAATATCTTTGTCTCTATCTCATTTACTCACTCTCTCTCCTTATGTAGATGCATAACAATATTATCTATCTTATCTATAGCTATTTAAATTGCTTTTTTTTCATATCATATACAGCTCAATAATTATTTTTTTAATTAATATTTTGTAAATTCATCTATATAATTATTGTGCTGTATTGTAAGCTATTGTATATAAGTGTATAAGCCATTATATATATTGTAATCTACATAAATAAAGTACTCAACCAATCAATCAATCAATCCTCTCACTCCCTTTTTCTCGTTTTCTCGCGCTCTCTTCCTCTCCTTCCCCCTCTACTTCTCTCTCTCATCACAATGATGTGACTGAGAGAGTAGTAGATCACCTTAGAAGGGAGAAGGTGTGATTCCCCAGACAACGTTCATAAAACTCTGGTCCTTTTTCCCTCTTCTTTCATTCGGAAGATTTCCTTCAGAAATGGCGTTATGTGGGTGTTTGTATGTACCACCCTTATTGCATACACAAATCTTTAGGTCGTTCTGTCTCGCTTACTCTTGTATAGTTCCACTTTCTTCTTCTTCTTTAATGTTGTTTTCCATCACGAACTGCTTATTATTAAATCACTTTTTGTTATCAGAAAAAACGACTAGCAGTCACATATTTTACAATAAATGAATTAATCACTCACTTTGACAACGAGATCTTTCGACAGGTTCGCCATCTTCTTGGTTGTCCATAGACAAGAAGAGGATAGAATGGCAATTTTTAGTGTGCTGTTGGTGTCTATTGGTGTCTATTGGGTTTGCTGTGGCTGAGAAGGTAATCAAAAAGGATGTGGGATTTGAAGTTGAATTGTTCGTTTAATATACATTGTCTATTGATCTAAATTGGGTGTATATCTCAAACTGTTCTATTGTGTCTAATTCTGGTCCTTTGTTTTTTATGTGTATGATTTGTAGATCAGTATCCATGTTTGGGTGTTAGTAATTTTCTTGAATCAGGTGGTCGGCAAATGTAGATTCTGGTTTTGTTTTTTTTTAGTCCCTGGATATGTTCCTTGTATCTTTGATTGATAGAACGGCCTGTCTGTTCGATATAGAAATTATAGCATCCAGAGCTTTTTAGCTTGTATACTCCTGGGAGTTTGAGTTTTTTGTTGTCTTGAATCTTTTCTCTTTCATTGATTCGCTTGGAGATTTTATTTTTTGTTCTAAATGCCACTTTCTTCTTCTCTCCCTTTTTTGTCTTCTCCTAACCTTTCTTGTTATTCTTTTCTCAATCCCCTTCACTTTCTAAGATGTTTTTACACATTTTTGATGACACATTACTAAACATTTTCCTCACTTAGTTTTCTTCGGCATTCAATGATTTCTATTTTTAAATTATTGTGATAGTGATATTGTTTTTTATATAAACGAGAGTATTTGATTTTTATAAGTTGGTTCAAATGGTCACCCTTCCAACTTGAGTATTTACATTTCCTTCTTGTTCTTCTCCTTCTTCTTTTTCTTCTTACGTCTTCTTCTTCTTCTTCATCTTATTCTTCTTCTTCTTCTTGTTCTTCTTTTTCGTCTTTACTGTCTTCTCTCTCTTCCCACATGACTTCACAACCACCAGCACACTTTGCATCTCTGATTTAGGTTCCCCTTACGATCAGATGCCCTTCAAATGTCAGCAACTTGGGACTTACTTTGTTTCCTCCTCTCTGAATACATTTCCAACACCTTGTACTCCATTTTGTTTCTTGCCTCAGTCTATCCTCACAAGGCTGCAATCAGCTTTCTATTCCCATTTCTTCTCCGTTTCTGATGGCATGTTGTATCTGTTTTTTCGTCATTTTGGTTATTGTTGATATTTTACTCCTTTCTAAATTGTTTTTACTGATTTTTCGTGATCCATTCTTTCTTCTTCTCCTTTTTTTCCTTCCTCTTCTTCTCCTTCCACTACTCCTCCTTCTTCTGCTTCGTCTTCACATGTTTCTCCTTTATTCCCGCTCTTTCTCCTCCATTCTTCTTCTCCTCCTTCATTCTTCTTCTTCTTCTTCTTCATCACCTCTTCATCTTCTTGTTTCTCTTCTTCTTCTAGTGTATTTTCTTGTCCATCCATTCTCCTTCTTCTCATTCTATTCTGTTCTTTTGTTGTTTATCTTTGTTTTCCCTTTTCTGCTTTTTCTGCTTTTTTGTTATCTCTTTTTCTCTTGTTTTCTGCTTCTATTATCCTCTAATCAACCCCTTTCCCCACTTCTAATCAATATCAACTCCTCTCCCTTCATCTTCTCCTCTCTTTTCTCTATCATCACTTATTCTCCTTCTTCTATCGCTTTATCTCTCTTCTCTTCCTCCACAGACCTACAACTTCTCTCTCACTTATCCTTTCTGTCTTCCTCTATTCCTCGCCCCTCTCTACTTTTTTCCTTGTTCCATCTCATGCCTCCTCCTCCTCCTCCTACTCCCCCCCCTCCTCATCATCCTCCTCCTTCTCATCCTCTCTCTCGCTCTCCCTCCTCAACCTCACCAGCGACAACAGCTCTGAATTTCGCAGATATTCTCTGAATGTAGCACCACTTTCGAGCAATTCCCCAAACGGCCACCCAACACACCAACAAGCAACTTGTCTCCATAGCAACACTCGCTTATCAGCATTATTTCAATGGGCAGCACTGCTCTAACACCATAAGAATTGCTGACATTTTCGAGTGAACGTTTCTTTGGTTGTTCCCCAGCCAATACTCCAACAATATGCAACCCACTAAGCCGAATTTTTTGTGTGACTTGTTTATGGAAAATGAAGTGCAAATACTGTGCTGAATTCTATTGTGGTGGATTCTATTATTGTATTTGTTTGCCATTGTATTGTATTCTATTCCCTACATTGGATGTGTATTATGTTCCAATGTGACTACAGGTGTTTACTGAATTTTTCATCAGGTAGTTTATCGAGTATGTTACAGAATATATATTGAGGTCCACGTTATAATGGCTGTGGAGAAAGATAAGAGAAAAACGTTATCGAATCGTTATCGTTAACGTCTTGGGAGAGAGTTACTGGGAAGGATATTTTAAATATAATTATTATTTAACAAAAATCCTAAATAAATGCTGCAAATCACCCCGAAGACCTCTGCTACTGCAGACATTGACAACAGGGCTAACAGCCAGATGGAAATTCGATGAGAACTACTATCCAAAAATTAGTTGCTAGCCCCGGGAATCGAACCCGGTACCTCCCAATTGCCAGTCAGGAATGCTCACCCCTACACCAAACAGGTCTTCGGGGTGATTTGCAGCATTTATTTAGGATTCTCGTTGAATAATAATTATATATTAATTAGCATTTGAAGAAATGCATTCTCTATTTAATTCCATTGATATTTTCAATATTCTTCCAAAGAATGGACATTGATTTGTCCAAAGCTCCGTCAATTTATGTAGATGCATAACAATATTATCTATAGCTATTACCAATTGCTTTTTTCATATCATATGCAGTTCAAAATCATTTTCTTAGTCTATATTATGTAAATTCATCTATAATTTTGCGGTATTGTAAGCTATTGTATATAAGTGTAGAAGCCAGTATATATATTGTAATGTACATAAATAAAGTACTCAATCAATCAATCAATCAATCTTGTCAATGCCTTAGACAGTAGTTGATACAGGTTTATTGATGTAATATTAACAGATTCTTAATTTACCGAGGATGGTTAAGGGTCTTTTTCTTCAATTATTCAATCCATTAGGTTGAGTGGTTGAGAGGACTTAAAAGTCCCAACTCCGCCTAATAAAGAATTTTTTCATTTTCATTTTTTTACGTCAAGTCTCTCAGTTTGTCAAGTTTTCAATTCGACCCTTGCAGAGTAATCTGCTTCAGTGAGGTCCACGTTATAATGGCAGTGAAGAAAGATAGGAGGACAACGTTGTCGAACCCCTGTCTTGACTTCTAGTCTATAGAAGGCATTGACTTTTATAGACGGTAGCTGATACAGGTTTATTGATGTAATATCAACTGTTCATTCCCGTTTAAAATAATCAATTATATTTTATTAAGCAAGAAATTATATTTTTCAATAATTCATAATGAATTTACGTCAGTAACGAGAAATATTTTGTGTTTCTTGAATGGTTCCAAATTTTCTTAAATAACTCAATATTATTCGTTACAAGTGGCAACTGAGTGGAATATTTTTAATTGATTTATTTATTCAAGCCATCTGAATTCAAAATTTATAGTTTTAATGTTTATTTTGGACTAAATTTTTTTTAAAATTGTACGTGAAATTCTAACCTTATCTTGGACTTTGTCACTTATAAATTTGGAAGGAAAATAGCACAAGGACTACCTTATTATTTTATCTTTCAATGTTATCACATTAGTGTCATTTGCATTGTAAATAAATAATTAAATTAAATTAAATTTTGTTAGTTTATTATCGATTCTATCGAATAAAAATACTAAGAAATTGTCGAAAACCACAGATTTATTGATACTTAGAAAGACTGGTTTTTTGTTGTTCCACCAATATGTCAATCTCTGATAAACAATCTCAAATGGATATTGTTAAAAGACGATCTGGCAACAGAGCAAAGCGGGAAAGAGATAGCGCAATCCGCTTTGTCGAATGATAGACAAGGATACCAATACCATTGCTAATGAAACACTGCCATTATAATGTGGAAAGAACTTTTTCTACAACTGCGCATAGAAATAGTATATTTCGCACCTAGAGCAGAAAATGAGATTTTTCCAGCTCGAAATCGGTTTTCAAGTCCGAGCCGTAGGCCGAGGACTAGAAAAGATTGAGAGCTGGAAAAACATTTTTGCCCGTGGTGCGAACGATATTTTTCGCCACACTACAGGTATTGCTGACAAAATAAATAAAGAATACAAAATAAGAATACTCGTTAAGCTATCGTACCTATCTCTTGATTTTAGTGGTAGAAGATTTGCAGTCAGGATTTCAGATTCTTTTAAAATTTCACTTGGAATACCACAGTCATCTTCAAGCATTTTTGAAAATTCGGAATGCACTAATCAACAATAAATAATTGAATAAAACTGGTTGCGAAGCGAATTAGTTTGATTCGAAACTGGAACTAAAATTATGGCGACTTCAGCTTATTATGAAAGTGGACACTCGCCCGATCTAGCGGATGACTTATTATAATAATTAGCGCGTTGTTTTCCAGCCATAAGCGGCTGGAAAGAGACAACTTTCTGGCCTAGACCGGAAAAGAAACCCTTTTCTGACGTCGTCTGCAAACAAGGTCTTTCAGATCTACGTAGGGACTGGAAAACAGCAGCTTTCTGTGCAGTGTGGCGAAAAAGAATTAACATACTCAATTCTCCTCGTATAACAGCTTATTTCTGAGGAGAATCTACTTATTCGCTCACTAACCATCCGCGCATTCGCAGTAGATTTACTTTACGCTTGCTTATCATTCGCACATGCGCAGAAGAGTTTCTTCATGCTCCCTAATCAGCTGATTGTAAACAGCTCGCCAAAAAGTCAGATCTCAACCTCAAAAGTCAGTAATTGTAACTCTGCCAATATGAGTTATTTAAAAGGTTTGGGCAGTTGTGGAAAAAATTTTGTATGTAATTCGCGCGTAATGCTTCTTTATCGCTCTTGCAAAATTATCACACTCCGTTTCGCGTCATGTGTTAACAGTTTTGCGCGAGCGATAAAGTCGTGCATTACGCTCTTAATACATAAATAGCTATTTTCCTACAGTTACCTTGAAAAGTGACCATTTCTGCACAAATTACAGAATGCAAAGAATCACTTTTCCGCTCTAGTGTGCAAAGTATTACTTTGAATATTATCTTGCAGCCATCCCAATCAGCTGTTGGCATTGTTGGCGTGTATTTTGAATGTGAATTTTTTCTATCTATATTTTTTGTGATTTTCAAATAAATAAAAATGAGAACTCATTAAATTATACATTTTGAATATCATTAATTATTCATTATTTCAAATAATATTTTTTTCATACATAATTTATTGGTTGAAAAAATGATTTAGAAATCAAGATTTACTCAAAATTATTCAAATTTTCAAACTTATTGGGTTAATTTAATTTCTAATTTGAATAAATGATCGATTATTGATTTTAAATTGGATTATCAAGTTTAAAATAAATTAAAGTAACAAAATTATACAGACAAACATTTGATGGATTTTCAGCCATCATTTCACTCATAATCAACCATTTCTCATACTCAATGATAACTGTAGGAAAAATTTGATTTGAAATACGTAAGCAAAGTTCCTCTGCTGCACTCAAGAAGCCATTCCGCTCTCGCCTATGGCTCGTGCGGAAATGTTTCTTTCGGTGCAGCAAACTGTCACTTTGCGCACTAGTTGCACAAATAACTATTTCCTGTTCATTGATGCACCTGTAATACGGACGTGACCTTGTTATCAAGGTCATTTGCTTAGAGTCTTTTATTTCTCATTTTCATAATTATGTATGTATATTCACTCAAATAATTATTGTATTATCAATTGGGAATATTTTCTAGTGATTTTGTATTTTGGCGAAATGAATTTTCTTTCTTTCTGTCATACTTGATTCCAAAGAAAGAATTCACAGATTTCACGAATTTCACGAGAAGAATGTGAAAAATATGGGAGCGAAGAAAAAAACTTTGGAAGAAAAAGAGTTATGAAAAGTAGTGCCTACACGAGATGAAAGCAAGCAGCAAGATAGATGATTGTTTGATATGTTTTATTCAGATTCAAATGGGGGCTGTCACACTGAAGCGAGGCGCCTCATGACACGTCTAAGCTCTAAGCTGCCACCCAAATAGATGTCTCTTTCAACAGATGCTCGTGTGTCGAAGCTTGTGAGAGACTGCGAGAGAACAGGGAAGGAGATATGGGGGCTCAAATTAGAAGGAGAAACATGGTAATAAGATGGAAGTCGGATCCTGAAAGTGTGAGAAACAAGAAGGAAGATTTGGGGGCTGGAATTGGAAGGAGAAGGAGGAGACGGAGGAGGAGAAGAAGAAGATGAAGAAGAAGAGGATGAAGAAGAAAAGAAGAAGATGAAGAAGAAGAAGAATAAGAAAAGAAGAAGAAGAAGAAGAAGAAGAAGAAAAGAAGAAGAAGAAGATGAAGAAGAAGAAGAAGAAGAAGAAGAAGAAGAAGTGAAGTATCCTAATAGTTGGAGTAGCTCCGTGGAAGAAATCGAAAGAAAGTATGGGATAAATGCATGAGAGTGAGAAGAGAAGAAGAAGGGATAGGAGATGTGGAATATGGAAGAAGAAAGAGGATAGAAATGAGATGAAAGGCGGAATCTGTGAGAAAACAAGGGAGGAGATATGCAGCAGGAATGAGAAAGAGAAGGATAGAAGTGATTATGGAATGAGAAGGATGGGAATGAGATGAAAGTCGAACTCTGAGAGAATGTGCAGGAAAACAAGGAGGGAGATATAGGGCTAGAATAAGATGGAGAATGATTGAAATATTAGATTGGAGTTTGAGTGGATGAAATCTTACGGATAAAAATTGTGGGATAAATGCATGAGAGAGGAAGAGGTAGCGCTATCTGTTTTGTTGAATGATAGACAAGGATATCAATATCATCGCTAAACATATACTGCCATTATAACGTGGACCTCACTATAGAATAGAAGCAGTTCAGGAGAAATATTTGTCCAAAGTTCTGTGGTAGAGAGAACTAACTACACCTTAGTGAAGTTCAATCTTATAAGTGATATTTTTATTTCATTTTATTTGATAATTATTATTCTGTGATGTTCAATATTGTAATTTACAGATTGGATCTGCAAGTCCTGAACGACTATGGCTGGAAAAACAATGACAGCACATTTTCAGGCCTGATGGGGTTGATGCAAAGTAGAAGCATAGATTTCAGTGCAACCGGTCTCTTTCTACGCCACGATAGACTTGAGGTCATGGACTCTACTGCTGAGACGTTCTCGCTCAGGTATTGATTCAACTTCTTGAATTTTCCAATTCAAATACAATAAGAGTTGATCAAAATAAGATAAAGGTGCGTACAGATATACTCGCCATCAACACGCTCCGCACTCGCTCCGATCATGAAAGTCACGAGAGATGTTTGCTGTTCTCGCGTTCCACTGTTGCTCCCCGGTCGATCATCAATCGATCTGCTCGAGTGACGTTCGATTTCGGAGCAGAGCGAAAGTCTGTACGCACCTTAGATATTGTAAGCTCTGTTAAGCTGCGTACACATATACGCTCTTCCAACCCGCACCGAGCACGCTCCTCCCTCGTACCGCCCTCGTACCGCCCTCGTTCCTCCATCGAACCACAGTCGCTCCACCCACGCACCCATCATGAACGTTACGGAAGATGTTAGAATGATCTTCTCGCGTTCCCCGGTCGAACCACTGTTGCTCCCCGGTCGATCATCAATCGCTCTGCTCGAGTGACGTTCGGTTGCGGAGCAGAGCCAAAGTCTGTACGCACCTTAACAATTTTCAACGCTAGATCGTAAGTTGAATTTTTCCAAGTTCACTGCCCACTATCGGTGGGACATCCAAGATACACAAATGTCGTCATACATTGTCGCGTCATCACAGCAAAAGGTTTCGAGCAAGATTTATTGATGTTGTGTTTTTATCTCAATTTTCTCGTTGTTTATTTTTCGCTGCTCTATTCGAGATTTCATTATCTTGTATCATTATAATTCGTGATTCTCCAGTGGTTCATTGATTGTTTATTTCATGTTAGAAGTACCTTGCTGATGGCAAAACACATGCATTTTATCATGCATATTGTTCTACTGTTAGTGACCAGCCCGATATAATGATTGTTGATGAAAACCATGCAAAATCAAATACTTTGGTTATCATCTGAATATTTCTCTAGAGATGAATAGTAAACTATATTCTCTCTCAGCTATATATGATTTGTGATTGTTGTGGATATGAATCAATGTTAACATTCATGTGATAGTTATATTGTAATTTCGTGGCCTCAAGCTCAAACAGAAGTAGTCTTGGAAATGAAAGTTTTTCTAGGTGAGATATTCAGTACCGCGATATACTCGTATTATTCATGATTGTGATATATTGTCATTTTGGGCCTAAAACATAGAAATAATCCTGAAAATGACTAGTTTCTCCTGATCAGATATCTTGTATCGTGTAAACTTTTATTATTCATGTGATATATTGTAGTTTTGTGGCCTTAATCGTACACATAATCTTGAAAATAAATGGGTTTTCGAGATCAGATATTTTGTACTCTGATATATATGTATTATTTATGTGATGTATTGTCGTTATATGGTCTTAATCTGACAAATAACCTTGAAAATGAATGGGTTTTCTCCAGATCAGATATTTTGTACCATGTAAACTTTCATTATTCATGTGATATATTGTCGTTTTGTGGCCTTAATCTTACAAATAATCTAGAAAATCAATGTTTTTCTCCAGGTTAGAAAGATTGTACAGCGATATACTTGTATTCTTCATGTGATATATTGTCGTTTTGTGGCCTAAATCTCACGAATAAATCTTGAAAATGAATGGTTTTCCTGTTCAGATATTTTGTACCGTGATATACTTGTATCATTCATGAAATATATTGTCAATAATTATTATTAAACGAAAATCCAAAGTAAATGCTGTAATTGTCAAGTATCCAGAGATATTCTGTAATTGTAAAATTATCCAAGGATTGTCAGTTTGGTGTGAGGGTAAGCATTCCTGACCGGTAATTAGGAGGTACTGGGTTCGATTCCCGGGCTGACAAATAATTTTTGAGTAGTAGCGCTCATCGAATTTCCATCTAGCTGTTTACCCTGTTGTCAATATTTGCAGTGGCAGAGGTCTTCGGGGTGAATTACAGCATTTACTTTGAATTTTCGTTTTAATAATAATTATTAATTCATTAGCTTTTGAATAATTGCAGCCTCTCAGTAATTTCAATCTGTGGATAATATATTGTCATTTTTTGGCCTCAATTTCACAGATAATCTTGAAAATGAATGGTTTTTCCAAATCAGATATTTTGAACCGTGATAATATATACTCGTGATATTCGTGTCATACTCTGTCATTTTGAGTCCTCAATTTCTCAAATAATATCGGAAATTTATTTTTTTTCTCCAGGTCAGCCATTTTGTACCGTCAACCACCGCTCTCTAGTCTGAGAAACATCTTCCTCCTGCCGTTCAGCACTCCGGTTTGGCTTGGGTGTGCCCTACTCTACCTTCTTATCACTCTCTTTCTGCAATTCGAGTTCAAACTGAATTCAGTTTCAAGCTGGAAGAGTCCTCTGGAGATTATCACCATTGTTCTCGGGTCGATCTGCCAGCAAGGTAATATACAGTACCTAAACCAAATAATTATAAGTTAGTTATACCTTGTAGGTAATATTACATAAGAAGACATGATATAGGGCGTTTCTGTCCAAGAAAAACTGATAAAATGAACCCTCGAAACAAAGCAATTCAGACTTATTCCACAGAATAAGAATCGTTTCCCAATATCAATATCAATTGGAATAGAATAGAATAGAATTCATTGTTTCTCATAAACAACAGTACATTATTACAAGAAAAATCAAAACAAAGATATTAAATTATTATCCATATTCATAAAATGCTCAAAAATATAACAATGTAAGAATACAAAGAAATATTTATCATTTATACATCGCCATGATGGCGATATTATGCAGTCATAATAATAATATAACCAAAAGTCATTAGCCACATTTTCCAACTACTTATGCTCATAAAAAAACTAATATTAAAAAAACATATTTCTTTAAAAAAACGAAACAATACAATATAATATAACATGTCTATGTTACACAATTATTCTGAATAAAACAAAATAAATCTTATAGCACTCTTTATTCTTTGAGAAACTTTAAAATAAGTTTCTTTGAATTTTAAAGTTTTCCAAAGAATAAAGGGTGCTATAAGATTTGTTTTCTTTTATTAATTTAAAAGCAGCCCATTTTAATAAGTGTTTTACAATTATACTGCTACATGATTTGCCTACTATACTGTATGGTACAAGAAACAATAATGTGTGGTACCCTTGTAATGAAAATTTTGTTAGGGTTACCAAACTTGATTTTAACAAATATAAGAGTGAGTCAAGCCCAATACTCACTTAGGCTAGCTTCACACGCATTCGGTTTCATTCGGTTCGGTTCGTTTTCGGTTCGGTTAGGTTCGGTTCGTTTCCGAAAACGAATGAGGCTTTCATACATGTCAGGTTAAATTCTTACGGTTCTAATTAGGTATTTTCTTCTCAAACACAGCTGTGATTGGATTTTCACAGTTCATTCTGGTATATTTAAATATAACAGCTGGTGTTAAATTGTAAGATGTTATTTCTTGAACAACAAAATTTTGAATTTAATTAAAAATTGTTAATTATTAGAATAGTTTCTTCTTGATTATGTTAATTTTGGATGCTCAGAGAGATTATTTTTTTTAAATAGAAAATTTGTTCCTTGTTCTGACACATGGTATATAAACTTCATCTCTTCTCTCCATTGATGAAATCATGTAATATTCGTGGAAAAATAAAAAAAATGAAAATTCTCCCTGAGTTTTGATTTATATCTTTCATATTTTTCCAAAAAACTATACATAGAGAAAAAAATGTTCCTCTGAACTAACAGAAATGAATTGACCATATGATTTTGACTTGGAAAATTTTGAAACAGATAATCACGATATCAGGTTAAAATAAAAACAAAAAAGGCAAGCGTGTGTAAAAGACTTCGTTTTTTCCTGTTTTCCCTAGAATATGATGAAACCTATTCGTGTCGAGGGGGCATTCGGTGCTATGCGGTTGCTATTCGGTACCGAATTCAAACCGAATGATCGTTTCACACTTATCGGAATTTGCCGAGAACGAACCGAAAACGAAACGAACCGAACCGAACGTGTGTGAAAGTAGTCTCTCGCTAGCAACGAATTGAAACCTGATGGAATTTATTAGAGTCAAATGGGCGTTCGGTTCTAAGCGGTTTCTATTCGGTACCGAATTACCGTTTCACACTTACCGGAATTTGCCGAAAACAAACAAATGAGTGTTCTTAATCACAAAAAATTCCTTTTGAAAAAAAATAAGTGCCACTAACCCAATGATCTGACCCAATTCTCAATATCAACTATGCTCATGGTTTTGTAGAGTTTTTTTTATAAAATCGGAAAAATAGATGTTGTTCCTTTCCTCAATATTCTACAAAATTCGCTGCAATTGGACTACTATTCTACAGAGCACTTCCAACCCATCAATGATTAATCGAATGATTTGACTCAATAGTTTTCATGCCAAGTTGTGGCCTAATCTCAAAAACGATTATAACAATGTTGGTAGAATTCAGATTATGAATGGTTCACAAAAATAATCTTTCTTTCAATTCCCGAAGCTAAGCACGGGTGCCCTGCTAGTTCTAAATATTTATCGTGAGGTCCACGTTATTATGGCAGTATTTGATTAGCATTGGTGTTGCCATCTTTGTCTATCATTCGACAAAGCAGATGACGCTATTTTGTTCCAGCTCCACCTCACTATAATATCACTGTATATTTGCAGTAGCAGGAGTCTTCAGGGTGAATTATAGCATTTAATTTGGATTTCCGTTTAATAATAATAATCAATATTACTAATTATTATTGAAAACGACCCTTATTGACAGTAAGTTGATTACATACGCCATAGCCCAGAATCCATTTCATTCAATTCATTCACCATTTTTCTTTTTCTTCTTATTTTCTTTCTCCTTCTTCTTCTTCTTTTCCTTCTTCTTCATCCCCTGTCTTTTTCTTCTACTTCTTCTTCATGTTTGCCCTCTTTCTTCTGAAGAATAGAGTAGAGAAGTCGAAAGAGTTGAACGGAATAAAGCCGGCAAGTTTCTTGTGTTATTCTTTGGTTCATGTGTGCTGTGTGGACCTATTTTGCTGGCAAAAAATACGCAACGATAAGTGACAAATTAATGGAAAAAGTTGGCACAACTTGTCTCGTATTTCCTGATAACTACTGTTTGCCCGGTAGTTCGGTCTTACTAGAACCGATATAGGGAAACTAGTCGATTTGGAAGAATGGGCAAGGCATATAGAGAAGAAGAAAAGGAAGAGAGAGAGGAAGAGAAAGAAGAAGACAGGAGGAGAAGAAGAAGAACAAAAAGAATTGTTTCTTTTTTGGCTCAAAATTTTGTGAAATTACTCAAAAATTTCCAATATTCGTAGAGATTTGAGTGGAATATTTTTGTTGTTATCAATTTTCTGTATCAATTTGATGAGAAGAGGAAGAAGATAAGGAAAAGAGACTCGAAATAAATTGATTCAAGGAAGAAATTTAAGGGAAAAATGGGAAAAGACAAACTTCGAAGAAGAGTAATTCAAGGAAGAAGAAGAAGAAGAAGAAGAAGAAGAAGAAGAAGAAGAAGAAGAAAAATAATTGTTTCTTTTCTGGCTCGAAATTTTGTAAAATTACTCAAAAATTTCCAATTTGTAGAGATTTGAGTTGAATATTTTTGTTTTTATCAATTTGCTGTATCAATTTGATGAGAAATGGAAGGAGATAAGGGAAAGAGACTCGAATTAAATTGATTCAAGGAAGAAATTTAAGGGAAAAAATGGAAAAAGACAAACTTCGAAGAAGAGTAATTCAAGAAAGAAGAAGAAGAAGAAGAAGGAAAATAATTGTTTCTTTTCTGGCTCAAAATTTTGTAAAATTACTCAAAAATTTCCAATTTGTAGAGATTTGAGTGGAATATTTTTGTTTTTATCAATTTGCTGTATCAATTTGATGAGAAATGGAAGGAGATAAGGGAAAGAGACTCGAAATAAATTGATTCAAGGAAGAAATTTAAGGGAAAAAATGGAAAAAGACAAACTTCGAAGAAGAGTAATTCAAGGAAGAAGAAGAAGAAGAAGAAGAAAGAGAATTGTTTCTTTTCTGGCTCAAAATTTTGTATAATTACTCAAAAATTTCCAATTCGTAGAGATTTGAGTGGAATATTTTAGTTGTTATCAATTTGCTGTATCAATTTGATGAGAAGAGGAAGGAGATAAGGAAAAGTGACTCGAAATAAATTGATTCAAGAAAGAAATTTAAGGGAAAAAATGGAAAAAGACAAACTTCGAAGAAGAGTAATTCGAGGAAGAAGAAGAAGAAGAATAAGAAGAATTGTTTCTTTTCTGGTTCAAAATTTTGTAAAACTACTCAAAAATTTCCAATTCGTAGAGATTTGAGTGGAATATTTTTGTTGTTATCAATTTGATGAGAAGAGGGAGGAGATAAGGAAAAGAGACTCGGAATAAATTGGTCAAGAAAGAAATTTAAGGGAAGAAATGGAAAAAGACAAACTTCGAAGAAGAGTAATTCAAGGAAGAAGAAGAAGAAGAAGAAGAAGAAGAAGAAGAAGAAGAAGAAGAAGAAGAAGAAGAAGAAGGAGAAGAAGAAGAAAAAGAAGAAGAAGCAGAAGAAGAACAACAACAACAAGGAGAAGAAGAAATGAAACAGAGAAAACTGAGCAACCACACTTGATGAGTAGACAATACTGGTCAAAATGGTAATGAAAAAAACTAGACAAGAAAACAGTTGAGTATTAATTATTATTATTAAACACCACCAGTAGAAATAATACGAGATATAAGTTGGAAAATGAGTCTTCAGCAGGACAATTCTCAACGGAAAATTAGCCTGAAGCAGAGGAAAACACAGTGAAATGAAATGAGCCCTCAAGACTGGCTGGAAAGTGTCAGAATACTATGACAATAGTCACTGGATAGACACAATATATCGGCTTAATTTAGTGCATGTCGCAGGCCTCAGGCTCTAGCCAACACACAACAATGAGGATTCTCCCAATCTTCTCCTTCTCCACCTCTTCCTCCTTCTCCTCCTCAACTCCTTCTTCATCTTTGTCTTCTTCATATCCTCCTCCACCACTCTCTTCATCATCACTTGTCTTCCTCTAGTTCTTCTTCTTCTTCTCCTCCTGCCTACCTCTAGTTCTTCTTCTTCTTCTTCTTCTTCTCCTCCTGCCTACCTCTAGTTCTTCTTCTTCTTCTCCTCCTGCCTTCTTCTCTCTAATCATCCTCTCGTCTTGTTCTTTTTTTTAATTGTTGTTGTTCTGTTTCTTATCCTCTCACTTAAACTACTCCTTCACCCTCTCTCACTGTCAGTGCCTGTCGTGCATGGAATGCACTTCCTGTTTCTATCAGGTCTATCGAGAGCCGAGCGAGCTTCATCCTGACTTTGAAAAAACATCTTTTGGAACAAATGACTGGAACTGTCTGGCCCTAGAACGATCACATGACAACCATCCCCCACCCATCCAACAAATACAAACCTTTAAACCTGTTATAGAACGAATTATATATATATATATATATATATATATAATATATATATATATATATATATATATATTATATAAACTCATGTTATTTCAATTATCCACTGCTTACTGCTGTATGTTACTGAAAGTTGATAACCCTGATCTACTTTCAGCCTACTTCATTTTATTAATCAATTATTTGATCTTATCTACCTATATAATTATTTTACTTTATCAATTTTCTGTTTTTTTCTCTTAAATATTCATATTGATAAAAAATTTTACAATATTTCCATTAATAAATAAATCCTTAGTTTAAATAATGAAATTAACGTTTTGGTAGAGAGTTAGTGGGGAGGATATTTTTAATATTCTTTCCGAAGAATGGACATTGATATGTCCAAAGCTCTGCCAATTTATGTAGATGCATAACAATTAAATTATTATCTATAGTTATTATATTACAAATTGATTTTTCATATCATATACAGTTCAATAATTATTTTCTTAGTCTATATTATGTAAATTCATCTATAATTTTGCTGTATTGTCAGCTATTGTATATAAGTGTATAAGCCAGTATATATTGTAATCTACATAAATGAAGTACTCAATCAATCAATCACTCGCCATCATCTTCTTCTTCTTCTTATCTTCTCGTCTTGTTGTTAATCTTGTTCTTGACCTTGTTGTTGTTGTTCCTCTTCTTCCTCTTCCTCTGCTTCTTCTTCCTGTTCTACTTCCTCCTCACCATCATCTTCTATTTCTTCTTTTTCTTCTTCCTCTTCTACGGATTTTTCTTCTTACTCTCCTCTTCCTCCTCATCCTTCTTCTTTCTGCCCTCTCCTCTTGTTCACAAATTTGTTATTTTTCTTGTTGCTCTTCTTCTACTTCTCCTTCTCCTTCCCCTCCCCATCCTGCTCTTTTTTCAACTGTCTTCTTCTTCTTCTTCTATTCCTTGCTGTTGTTCTTCTTACCATCTTCTTCTCCTCCTTCTTCTCCTGCTCCTCCTCCTCCTCCTTCTTCTCTACCTCCTCCTCCTTCTTCTCCTCCTCCTCATCCTTCTTCTTCCTCATATTTTTCAGTCGTTTCTGTTTTCTTCTTCTACTCCTTCACCTCTTTCTTCATCTTCTCCTGTCGTCTTTTTCTTCTTCCTCCTCCTCCTCTTCTTCTTCTTCTTCTTCCTCTTCTTCTTCTTCTTCTACTTCATCTTCTTGTGCTTCGTCAACAACACACCGAGGTGACAGTCTGAGCAGAGCATAGAGAGACAATGCAAATGTCGTCATTCACTCACTCAGCGTGAGGCGTGAGTAGATACTACTCTATTGTTGAGAGGATGCCTCACTGAGTACCCATCTACTCACTCAATGTGTCTCCATCTTACTCACTCATTCATTTACTTACTCACTCACTCACTCATACACTTATCCCCTCACTGACTCATTCACTCACTCGCACCATACAGAAAAGAGAGCGAAAGAAGATATCCCATGGTATAGGGCGTTCAGGTTTCAAGTCAAATGAAACCATCTATTTGCCATACAATAAATACATATTCAAAACATAATAAAAGAAAATACATAATTTTATAATCAAAAGTATAAAATGATAGAATAAAAATAATTTTCCGTTTCAAATTTTACTGTTAACTAAAGCCGATAGTCCTAGTAGTTATTTTTGGTGAAGCTATGTGACGCTGGTAGTCTCTCATACTGTGCCGTTGTTACACTCACCCCAACAAAACAGTAATTATAGACGGTAGTCGACAGTAATGGGCTTGAGTTAACATGAAATCGGCTTGAAAATTGGAACATAAACGACCAATACCATGAGATATGTACTTATGCTATTTTTAATTTCCTTACCCTATTACCATAGGTAAGGAAAGTATTGCTTTCCAAAAAAAATTAACCGTAATTTCATGTTTTCTATACGTTTCAAGGTCCCCTGAGTCAAAAACATGATTTTTGGGTGTTGGTCTGTGTGTGTATGTGTGTGTATGTGTGTATGTCTGTGAAAACGATAACTCCATTCCTTATTAACCGATTAACTAGAGATTTTAAACTTAAGGTCCTTATACCATGAGGATCCGACAATAAGAAATTCAATAAAATTCAATTCAAGAAGGCGGTAAAAATGACGGATAATTACTAAAAAACCATGTTTTTCACGATTTTCTCGAAAACGGCTCTAACGATTTTCTTCAAATTCATACCCTAGATAGCTATCCATAAGCCCTATCAACTGACATGAGTCTTATTCCTGGGAAAATTGCAGGAGCTCCGTAATATTCTTGAGAAAAATGGCGGATAATCACTAAAAACACGGTTTTCTCGAAAACTGCTCTAACGATTTTCTTCAAATTCATACCCTAGATAGCTATTCATAAGCCCTATCAACTGACATGAGTTTTATTCCTGGGAAAATTGCAGGAGCTCCGTAATATTCTTGAGAAAAATGGCGGATAATCACTAAAAAACCATGTTTTTCACGGTTTTCTCGATAACGGCTCCAACGATTTTCTTCATATTTATACCATGGATAGCTATCCATAAGCCCTATCGACTGACATGGGTCTCATTTCTGGGAAAATTGCAGGAGCTCCGTGATATTCTTGAGAAAAATGGCGGATGATTACTGAATATAACCATGTTTTTCACGGTTTTCTCAAAAATAGCTTGACCGATTTTTTTGAAATTCATACCCTGTATAGTTTATTCATCAGCTCTATTAACTGGCATGAGTCTCCTTCCTAGGAAACTGATGGGGGGTCCACCCCATCCTTGAGAAATGGACTTTGTAACCTTCTTCTCGTGCATGAGGTAGGTAGGTAGAGCAGTTTATTCAAAAGAACACATGTCGATATCTTATTTGTAGAATAGTTGTTTTGACAACTTTTAGAAAAATCCTCAAACTTCATAGTTCAAACAAAGGAAAATGTACTCTGAAAACAATAACAATAGTATAGTCGTAGTTTCAATTATTTAGCCGCCAATCGGCATAATGTTATCCCAGAAATTATCCTCTTTCAAGAATGAGGCTTATAGATCAATGAGCAAGGAAAGTTGTGTGAGTGTACCACACCAGATTTTTTTATCAGCTTATGGCAAAGCTGTTCTTCTATCTTTCTCCACTGCCATTATAACTTGGACCTTACTATTTATATCTCTCTTCAACCTGTGTGCGTTCTATCAAACGCTAACACCTTGTCTTACCACACATTCCTTCAGGAAGAAATAAAAGCTGGACTTCCAATTCAAGCGAGGAAATCAAATCAAATCTTCCACAGCGCCTTGCTCCGACAAATCAGCCGAATCCTTCCAATTTCCACTAGTTTCTATCTTTTTTTCGCCCTTCAATTCTCCAATTCTCTATCTTTCTCTAGTCCCCTATTACTGATCACTGGAGAGTAGCCTATTTTCCACTTTTTTCTCCCTCTTTACCTCTCTCTTATTCCACACTTTCCTCTCTTTTCATCTGCTGGGTAAGGTTAGGTTTTCTCTCTCTTTTCCGACCTCTAGTTCCACACCTTTGTCTCTCTTTGTCTGTGAGGTTGAATTAGGTTTTTCTCTCTCTCTTCCACCTCCAAATTTCACAATTTTTTTCTTTGTCTGTGAGGTCACGTTGAGTATTCTCTCTCTCTTCCACCCTTTAATTCCACAATTTTCTCGCTTTTACTTTTAGGTTGGGTTGAATTTTCTCTCTCTTCTCCACCCTCAACACTTTCTTTTCTCTTTTTTCTGTCAGTTCGAGTTGAGGTTTCTCTCTCTCTCTCTTCCATCCTCTGATTCCCCACTCTTCTTTTTTTTCGCTAGGTTGAGTTAGGTTTTTCTCTTTTCCTCTTGCCCTCTAATTCCATAGTTTCCTCTCTCTCTTTTCTGTCAGGTTAGGTGAGATATTCTCTCTCTCTCTCTCACTTCCATCCTCTGACTCCACACTTTTCTCTCTCTTCGTCTGTGAGATTAGGTTAGGTTTCCTTTCTCTTTTCCGTCCTCTAATTCCACACTTTCCTTTCTCTTTTCCGTCCTCTAATTCCACACTTTCCTCTCTCTTTTCACAGTCCACCACACTTTCCTCTCTCTTTTCACAGTCAGGTTAGGTCAGATTCTCTCTCTCTCTCACTCCCATCCTCCAACTCCATACTTTTCCCTCTTTTTCCCTGTAAGGTAAGGTTAGGTTTTCTCTCTCTCTTCTACATCCTTATTCCACACTTTCCTCTCTCTTTTCACAGTCAGGTTAGGTCAGATTCTCTCTCTTTCACTCCCATCCTCCAACTCCATACTTTTCCCTCTTTTTCCCTGTAAGGTCAGGTTGGGTTTTCTCTCTCTCTTCCGCCCTCTTATTCCACACTTTCCTCTCTCTTTTTCTGTCAGGTTAGCTCAGATTCTCTCTCATTCTCTCCCATCCACTAACTCCATTCTTCTCTCTCTTTTCTCCTGTAAGGTAAGGTTTTCTACCTCTCTTCCATCCTCCAACTCCACACTTCCCTCTCACTTTCCCTGTAAGATTAGGTAAGGTTTCTCTCTCTGTTTTCAGCTCGTTTATTCCTCATTTTTCTTTCTCTTCTCTGGTCTTTTATTGGTGATCTGGTCTTTTATTGGTGATCACTGGAGAAGTAGCCTTTAGCAAGGAGTTCCATCACTTGACTTCACAAGAAACCAATAGCCTGATATATTGTAGCGAATATATAGATATATATTGAGGAATAGCTGCTGTCAATGTCTTCTCAAATAGAATGGCTTTTCAGTGGCTGGTTCCAATAATTATTGAGCACTGGATTTCACATTATCTTCAATTTTCTCTTGTTCTATCATGTTGTTATCCTTTTTCTTCTTATTTCCCTTATTACTGATAAGAAATTATTATCCTCACTTTCTAATCATTCTATTTTATTATTAAATTATTCTTCTTCTTCTACCTTATTATTGAGCACTGTTTTCACATCCTCTTCATTTTTTTCTTATTCTCTCATGTTGTAATTCTTTTTTCCTCCATCTACTGTCTAAAGTCCTTACTTTACTTCCTGAAACCTAATACTAAAGTGTCACTTTTTCGCTCTCGGTAGTAAAAAACAGAAAAACTCCATAGGGAGTAACAGTGACTCCATTTAAATAACATGGGGAGCATCTCTATTTTGAAACTCACATTGTAATAGGTTAGAAGGTCTAAGCTCAGATGAGAAAGCATAATAGAGGTGTCTGTCACTGAGTCAACTGAATTCAATACCACAACCAGAAATTTGATCAGCTCATGAAATATATGTTTGTATGATAAATATTATATTCTTAATATTAGTAGATGATAAAAATTTATACAATTTTTAAAATATTTTATTCTATTCAAAATACAGCCAACAAATATTTTTGATCTGCAATTCAAATCTGAACCGCGTGATCTGGAGTCAGCCATTTTTTGGTAGCTGCTCAGCTGATATAATTGTTACAACTTTTGCTGATAGATGGCGCAATCGGCAGTGCCAATCAGACGACCGGTTTTTAGGTTTTAAATTTAGGTTATGTTGTTGGGAATCATTGTCACCAATACGTAAGTTATTAGAATGATTTTATTTGCAGTTTCTATAAAAAAATGTAGATGGAGGAAAAATGTTGTGTACATCACGAGCAAAAAATACTTTTTCTCCCTCAGGAAAATTGCTGCCCTCGGCTTCGCCTCGGGCTTCAAACTTTTTCCCACAGGGAGAAAAAGTCGTACTTTTCACTCTAGATATACAAATAACTATTCTTCCGCATATTATGCTTTCTCCTTCTGAAGATTTTATTCTCCTATCTTGTTATGATCTCATGATTGTGGTTATCATTTATATTACATCACCTTTCCCCCAAGTGGTTCTTCCAATGTAGCCATGATACATTCTAAGAATGTATCAGTGTATCAATGTATTTTAGAATGAATTCTATTGTAGGTGCATTGGTTCTTATCTTACTCATCATTTTGGTATTATCTTATGGACTTGATGTTCTCATATTTAGTACCTTTCCTTTTTCATTCCATTGTTTTGTACTGTTCAGAATAGATTTTCCTCAAAATATTTTTGAGAGAAATTTTCCATATTTTTTGAAAAGATTTTCCAAATCATAACTATAAACTGATTGCTCCTAATAATTGACTTGAGTTTTCGATCTAGTTCCTTAGATTTTATTATAGAAGTTGGATTGGATGACAATCCCCCATTAATCAATCATTTTCGCCACACTGCACAGAAAGCAGCTGTTTTCCAGTCCCTACGTAGATCTGAAAGACATTGTTTGCAGACGACTCTCGTCTGACGTCAGAACAGGTTTCTTTCCGGCCTTGGCCGGAGAGAGTACCCTTTCCAGCCGCTAACATGGAACTGAGAAAAATGATCAAAAAACAGCTGATCAAAGAACTTTTCATTATTTATGTTCATTTTTCAATAATTGAAACATTTATAATACTATCATCTTATTGTCATTCGAAAGAATAAGAAAGTATAAACTCAACCTTCCACATAATTGAACATCATCTTTTAGGTTATTTAGACAAATCAGAATAAAAAATAAAAATACTTGGACAATTTCCTGATATTCAGATTACCTCAGATTTGCTAGAGCTATCACCTTCCACTCCTTTTTTCGGGAGTGCTTAGTGAACAATTATTATTATATATTATATTGTTTATTTTGTGTGTGGCGAAAAATAGCGTTCGCACCATGGGCAAAAATGTTTTTCTGGCTCTCAATCTTTTCTAGTCCTTGGACTACGGCCTCAGACTTGGAAACCGATTTCGAGCCGGAAATAGTTATTTGTGCAACTAGTGCGCAAAGTGACAGTTCGCTGCACCGAAAGAGACATTTACGCCTATGTTGTAGGCGAGGGCGGAATGGATCTTGAGTGCAGCAGAGGAACTCTGCACACGTATTTCACATTCAATTTTTCCTACAGTTACCATTGAATATGAAAAGTGGGTAATTATGGATAAAATGATGGCTGAAATCCATCAAATGTTTGTGTGTGTGATGTTGTTATTTATAACAACCTTAATTCATTTAAAAATTAATAATCCATTCGAAGTAGAAAATTCTCAGCCAAAGTTCTCATTTTTATTCATTCAAGAATCAGAAAAAATACAAATAAAACAAAAATTTCGCATTCAAAATACATGCCAACAGCTGGTCGATGACCGCGAAATGGCTGAACCGACAAGCGTGTGACCTAGCGGGAAGAATCATAGGTACCTAACTTCATTCTTTCATCCAGCTAAAAACAGTATTCAGATATTCAGAATTATGATTAACTAGAATTACCGAAAAATACTATAAGTAAACTAAAAAATATTTATAAAATAACAAAGACAACAGAAAATATTTTATTGTAGTATATTCTAATGTTATTTTATTAATTTTATTGGCATGGATTTCAAACGGTGATTATTTAACCTGAAAATTCGAATTTCAAAATGTGTGTTTGCTACATTTCTCATTGCTTGGAGTTGAAATAATTATTACTGTCAATAGAAAATAAACATTATTTTTTATTAAATGATGAGAAGTTATTATTTAATTCTGATTTAGATGAACATTATTCTTGTTTTGGATTTCTAGATTGGGATTTTATGTTTCGATTTGATTTGATTCGATTTATCATGAATGTAGGGTAGCCATTGAAATGATTCTTATTTAAATCTAATCACAGTCATTGTTACCAACTTAATATTTGTTTTCGTGCACTAATCCTCCATATAACTCACCAACTATTTTGTGTTGCCATGTTGCAAATCTGGAGTGCAGAAAAAATTTTTCCCTCACTAGAGCGGAAAAGTGATTCTTCGCGTTCTGTAATCAGTGTAGGAATGGCACCTTTCCAAGGTAACTGTAGGAAAAGTCGAATTTTCGGCCCTAGGTGCGAAATATACTATTACATTGTCATTTCCATTCAACAAATTCAATATCATTATCAGTTTTGCTCTCAATTTATTTTCATCTCATATTCAATTTCTCTTTGTACTTCATCTGTATACTTATTTTCACCTTTCCGAATCTTTTTCTTCTCATATTTTCTCTTTCTTCTCATTGTCTTTTCGAATTTCCATCCTACTTCTCAAGTCTGGCACCGTAAAGAATTTCGTTCTCAGGGAATTAGCCGTAGGGAATAAAACCTCTATTTTACTCGAATTGCTGCTTCTCCGTTCTCCTCCACCTTCTTCTCCGCAGCGTTCCTGTTTTCCGTTTCCTTCTCCATCCATCATCTTATTCTTCTTATTGTTTCTCATTCTTTCTTTTTCTTCTTCTCCACCTACACCTCCTTCTTCTTCGACATCTAATTATTCTTCTCCTACTTCTTCTTACTGAACTTCTCATTCTTCTCTTTCTAATTATTCTCCTTCTCCTTCATCTTCTTCTCCTTCTTCATCTTTATTTTCCCAATCTTCTTCTTCCCCTTCCTCTTCTCCATGTTCTTCTTCACCTCTTTTTCCTTCTTACCCCATCTACAACTCCTTCTTCCGTATTCTTCTACTTCTTCTTCTTCTTCTTTATCCCCTCCTCCATCTTCCGTCTTATGCTTTATCTTCATCCCCCCTCCTCCATCTCCCGTCTTCTTCTTCTTCCCCTTCTTGTAAATCCTTCTTTTTCTTCTTCTTCTTCTTCTCCTTATTCTTCCTGTTCTTGTCTTCTCCGCCTCCTTCTTCCGTTCTCTTCTTCACCTTCCTCTTCATCTCCTCGTTCTTTTTCTTTCTCTTCTTCTTCTCCTTCTTCTGCTTCTTTTTGTCTTCTCCTCGTCTTATCCACCTGCTTCTCCCGTTCTCTTCTTCACCTTCTTCTTCTTCTTCTCCACCTCATCCTCCTTATTCCTCTTCTCCGTCTTCGTCTTCTTCTTTTTCCTCTTCTTCATCTCCTTCTACTTCTCATTTTTTCTTCTTCCTCTCCTTCTTCTCCATCATTTACTTCTTATTCCGTACTCTCCTGCTCCTTTTTCTTCTTCGCCATCTCATTATCTTTTATCTCTTTCTGATTTGGTAGAGAGTTAGTGGGGAGGATATTTTTAATATTCTTTCCGAAGAATGGACATTGATATGTCCAAAGCTCCGCCAATTTATGTAGATGCATAACAATATGATTATTATCTATAGTTATTATATTACAAATTGTTTTTTCATATCATATACAGTTCAATAATTATTTTCTTAGTCTATATTATGTAAATTTATCTATAATTCTGCTGTATTGTAAGCTATTGTATAATATAAGTGTATAAGCCAGTATAAATTGTAATCCACATAAATAAAGTACTCAATCAATCAATCTCCGTTTTCTTCCACTTCTTCCACTTCTTCCACTCCTTCTTCTCCTTCTTCTTCCTCTTCTTCTCCTTCTTCTCTACCTTCTTATCCACAGCACGCTCGTACGTCTTTTGCAGCCAGCCTGGACCGCCTCAAGCAAAGAGCGCCGTCTATCACATGTATTTCGTGATAGATTCACCGTAGACTGACAGCACTGCTTGTATGGTTGGCAGTGATGCTGTAATCGGTGAGAATACTGACAATATGAGGTGAATCCACTCACCATCGTACAGTAACCAGCAGGAATGTGTGGAATGTCACTAACAAAGCCTCGGCACGCCTCAATGAATGCCTGTTTCCTGATAAGAAGAAGAAGAAGAAGAAGAAGGAGAAGAAGAAGAAGAAGGAAGAAGAAGAAGAAGAAGAAGATGATGGAGATTATGGAGGAGAAGAAGAAGAAGAAGAAGGAAGAAGAAGAAGAAGAAGAAAGAAGAAGAAGGAGGAGGAGGAGAAGAAGAAGAAGAAAAAGAAGGGAAAGAAGTAGAAGAAGGAGAAGAATGAGAAGAATGAGAAGTGCAGTATGAAGAAGAAGGAGTGGAAGAAGACTAAGGAGAAGAAGAAGAGGAAGATGATGGAGATTATGGAGGAGAAGAAGAAAAAGGAGAACAAGATGATGTTAGGAGTTGAAAAGATCTGGGATAGTATCTTACGTCACAAGGACGGGAAGGGGCCTTTTGCAGGCGAGAATGATGTTTCTAGTCGAGGCGTTAGCCGAGCACTGCAAAAGACATTCACGTCCAAGTAACATACACAATTAATTTTCTGTCATAATGTTCTAGAAAAGAATAATTGAGAAACAGAAAACATTACCAGCTTGTGCTGACATCACTACATGCATTTTATAAACATAACCTAGTTCACAAGTTTCGAATCAGGAATTCCTTGATTGTAGTTGACAAAACTTCCACCTGGATCGCTAAAAGGCAGTTTTTGTACTATAAGTGAGGTCCACCTTACAATGACAGTATTTGATCAACTTTGGTTTTGCTATTCCTTTCTATCATTCGACAAAGCCGGTACTACCATCCTTTTCTAGGTCCACAACAGTACCAATTATGTTTTTGACAGAGTAGAAATATGATTAATAAATGCAGAGAATCGGTATTGCTATTCTTCTATTTTTATCCACTGCCATAATAACGTGGACCTCACTATAGTTATGCTGTTCCTAATTTGGAACTAAGAAACATACTCGACTGAAAAAAAACATATGATTTTATTAGAGTAGAGTATGCTGTAATGGGAATCATATCAATGGGATTGTCTATTTGTTCTACAATCAGCTGTTTACCGGCTTGATTCCATGGATGTAAAACAGCTGAAATTAAATGACTATGACAAAATAGTATCTTAAGTCACAAGGACGGAAAGGGCCCTTTTGCAGGCGAGAATGATGTTTCTAGTCGAGGCGTCAGCCAAGACTAGAATTTCATTCGAGCACTGCAAAAGACATCCACGTCCAAGTAACTTACACAATTAATTTTCTGTCATAATGATCTAGAAAAGAATAATTGAGAAACAGGCAACATTACCTGCTTGTGCTGATATTACTACATGCATTCTATAAACATAATCTAGTTCACAAGTTTCGAATCAGGAATTTCTTGATTATAGTTGACAAAACTTCCACCTGGAGCGCTAAAAGGAGGTTTTTGTACTAGTTATGCTGTTCCCAAATCGGAACTAAGAAACATACTCGACTGTAAAAAAACATATGATTTTATTACAGTATAGTATGCTGTAATGAGAATCATATGTTTATTTGTTCTACAATCAGCTGTTTACCGGCTTGATTCCATGGATGTAAAATAGCTGAAATTGAATGACTATGACAAAAATTATCTTGAAATCTTATAGAATTATCGTTTTTATCCTTTGGAAAATCTTCTTCTTTTTCAATTGGATGCAAAAACTCCATGTTGAATCATAGCTTGGATGTTACAAACCTTAGAACATTGTGAAATAAATTAGAATGATGAATGGAGTGATTGACCAGTCGGAGAGAAAGAGCAGAATGGAGAGTGTGTGTAAGAGAGTGAGAGAGAGCGTGACAGTGAGAGATTGATTGATCGAGTACTTCATTTATGTAGATTACAATATATACTGGCTTATACACTTATATACAATAGCTTACAATACAGCAAAATTATAGATGAATTTACAAAATATAGACTAAGAAAATAATTATATACTGTATATGATATGAAAAAGCAATTTGTAATACAATAACTACACAAGATAATATTGTAATGCATTTACATAAATTGGCGGAGCTTTGGACATATCAATGTCCATTTTTCGGAAAGAATATTGAAAATATCCTCCCCACTAACTCTCAGTTAAAAAAAAGTGAGAGTGAGAGAGAGAGTGGACAGTATTCGTAAAGCGAGAGACGAAACTATTGCAGAAATAATAGAATGAAACACAGAAAAAAATCTTGGGAAATGGTGCAAGAGAAAAAGAAGGAAGTGGTAGGAGAGAAGAAAGAGGAGAAGAAGATGAGAAAGAAAAAGAGAGAGGTGTAAGAGAGAAAAAGGAGTTAGAGAGTTGAAACATGAGGAAGAAACCAAGTGGAAGGTATTTAGCTTGAAAGGAAGCCAGTCAACCACAAGTATGTAGTCTAGCAAAGGTGGAAGCTTGACTCTTCTTCTCCTTCTTCTTCTTCCTCTTCTTCTTCTTCTTCTTCTCCTGCTCCTCTATCTTGTTCTTCACTACTCCTTCACCCTCTCCTCCTTCTTCTACCTTATCTTCTCCTTCTCCTTCTTCTCCTACATCTTCTTCTTCTCCTTCTTCTCATTCTCCCTTTTTCTTCTTGTACTTCTTCTTCCTCTCTCTATCTCTCCATCATCACCCTCTATTCTCAGCTGCTTTCACCATTGAGAAGACATCCATTAAGAAGGCAGTGGATCGAAAAGAACGTACTTAGTAGGCCTTGGCCTTTCAACACCCTCCTTGCATTAAAGCCTAGCATGTTGTATTATTTCACACACATCTTCCACTTATCAATAGAGTTCATTTTGTTCTGCTTCTTTTTTTCTCCTTCTTCTTCTTCTACTTCTCCTTCTTCTTATTCTTCTTCTTCTTCTTGTTCTACTCCTTCTCCTTCTTCTTTCCCATCTTCTTCCACTTCTTCTTTTTTTCATTTTGTCCTTCTTCCTCTCTTTCTTCTTCTTCTGCTTTCTCTTCTTGCTGTTCTTCTTCTTATACTCCTTCTTCTCCTCCTTCTTCTCATTCTTCTTCTTCTGCTCCTCCTTGCAGTGCAATTTTCTCAGATCCAAGGATAAACTATAATAGTTTAAAGCTCTCTATTCTTAACACTATTAATAGATATCAACCTTTATTATTTCTTATAAGATGTATGTATCACTATTATTATTTAATATAATTATTGTATAGAATTATTGTATTACTCCTTAGGTCATGATGTCTTAAGTTTTATTTTACACAATTGTTACGTTGTGCTGCTTGCATTTTGTGCCCTTTTCAAAAATTATAATCATGTATAATTTTGCGAAATAAACTCAATTCAATTCCTCCTTCTCCTTCTTCATCACCACCCTCTCCTTCCCATTCTTCTTTCTCCTACTCTTCTCTTCCCACAACCCTACTTTCTTCCATTCATCCATCACCACCCAGGTTCGGCACGACTGAAGAGTTTTCTTGAGGTGCATACAGACCTTAGCGCCACTAACACGCATATTTCACTTTTCATCAGCACCGATGCTGTACTTTTAATGTCTGTACCTGTACAGACACAGTAATATACAGATTGTAAACACTAAGGTACAGATAATAAGCATAGCATCAGCTGATGAAAAGTGAAATACGCGTGTTCGTGGCGCTTGAGTCTGTACTCACTTCCAAACGTAGATGTTGCATGGATTGAACCAAGTTTATTATCTCTCAGGAAGTGAATGAATGACAGATGTTCTGATTTATAATCCTATTATGTTAAGTGAGCAATTTCTGTATTTATATAACTGGTTATTCTTATGTCTGGTTATTTTTATATCTGGTTCTTTTTATGTCTGATTATTTTTATAGCTGGTTATTTATGTTTTACGGATCTCGAAAACGGCTCTAACGATTTTCACGAAATTTGGAACACAGTAGGTTTATGATATAAAGATTCGATTGCACTAGGTCTCATTCTTTGGAAAACTCGCTGAACAACATTAAAAGGATAATCCATCCTTGGAAAACAGATGATAATTTCGACGTCCCTTGATAAAAGAAGATGACTGTGCCTGTGTGGGAGAGAGACAGAATTATTTCCAGCTGTGTAATCATAATCAATCAGCGAGAAATTTTATCTTGCTAGACAATTCAATCGATTTGATCAACATAATCTGATTTGTTGACATGACATGATAATCCTCCTAAACTAGATTATATCATAATTATTTTCAAAGTTGATCATTATTTGACAATTTCAAGTGATTAGTGAGTGTTATTTTGTTATTTAATTTGGTTTGTATATAATCTAAATTATTTTTTTTTGTTTTCAAATGTTTGAACAGAAAATTGAACCTATATTCAAGTATATGGAACATAACCTACTTTCTGGACTATTTATAGTGTATAAATCAAAATTCGGGAAAGATACAGTTTTGGGCTGTACCTGTTAGTACTTCCCCAATCATTTTAAAGAATTGTGTTCGGTTTATCAAAAGTCGATAAATAAATAACGAGCGAAGTTCGGTGCCCCGATAATAAATATAATAGTATAAATATAATTTCTCAATATAATAGAAAATAGATATTGTCAAAATTTATAGATGACAGATGACTGATGATTCGATATCCATGAATCATCAATAATTACCATAGATTATCATCAATCAATCATGATTCTTCCACCTTCAATCATTAATGATTACTAATAATCTTCATAAGGGATGAATTGTCAATCGCTTGTTGACCAATGATAAGGATGTGAAATATCTCCACTATAATTGGATTCCTCCTGATTGGCAGGTTCATACATTTGGCCAGAATCGAGTTCATCGAAAATCACCATCTTCCTGATCACGGTGACGTCACTGTTTCTATAGATTTATACACTGATAATCACCTTTTTCCTTATTTTCAGGTTCATACATTTGGCCAGAATCGAGTTCATCGAAAATCACCATCTTCCTAATCACGGTGACGTCACTGTTTCTATAGATTTATACACTGATAATCACCTTTTCCCCGATTTTCAGGTTCATACATTTGGCCAGAATCGAGTTCATCGAAAATCACCATCTTCCTGATCTCTGTGACGTCACTATTCTTCTACACGTCCTACTCAGCCACCATAGTCGCCATCTTGCAAACTCCCAGCACAGAAATTCAAACTCTGTCAGATCTCACCCGGAGTCCGCTCACGGTTGGTGTACAGGATCTCACCTATAACCGAGTCAATTTCAAGGTTCGTTTCAAAATTCAGCAATTTTTCCAGCAACTCAGATGACAAAATTAATGGAAGGAAATTAATAAAACAAGATAAATCTTACCCTTTATTCTTTAAAAAACTTTAAAATATTTTTAATAGTTCAACTATTTTAAAGTTTCTTAAAGAATAAAGGGTGCTATAAGATTTATTTTGTTTCATCAATTTAAAAGCAGCCCATGTCAATAAGTCTTTTATTAATGGAAGGAATACACATGTTTAAGAGGGTCTTTTCATTCTATACTGACAACAATCGGATCATAAAATACAATTTTTGACCGTACGCAGTGAAGTCTATGTTTTAATTTGAATTTTCATTCGTCTGTATGTAACGCGATTACGGCCAAACGCGTTGAGATTTGGCAGGAATATTCCTTTTTCAACTGCGCGTCGATGTATATACAAGGTTTTATGAAAATTTGCATTTTGAAGATAATATGAAAAGAAAAGGAATTTTCTCCATATTCCTATATCACTGTATTATTATCATCTACTCTGAAGATAGGAGACTATAGAAATATTCATAATCAATCAGTTGACAAGTGCTATTGCTATTATTCATGCAGTTAGGTATATTTGCTATTATTCATTGCATGCATTAGACAGATGTCTGGCCGTGTCTATTACTATAAGGTAGGGTTTCAATATTGTTTATGATGCGTGTCCATTAGTATCAATATTCTCACATTTTGTGAAACAAATTTAATAGGTGATTGAAAATAAC
The DNA here is from genome assembly GCF_014356525.2 of Nilaparvata lugens. Classification (NCBI taxonomy): domain Eukaryota; kingdom Metazoa; phylum Arthropoda; class Insecta; order Hemiptera; family Delphacidae; genus Nilaparvata; species Nilaparvata lugens. The sequence continues at coordinate 18,288,768 of NC_052513.1, read as the reverse complement.
ATGGAAAAATGAATAAATTGACTGAATAATGATGAAGAAATTATAATATTCGTAATTGAGAAAAATTGATTTGAGAATATTTTTATCGGATGGTAAGATTATCACGGAAGTGGATGAATTATCATATGGGATACAAATTCAAACGTGAACTGAGTTCATTAACATGAGTGAGATTTTGGACTTGGAGAAAACAAATAGCAGTTTCCAAGAGTTAATTCTGATTTAACTGTGAATTGTGATTCAAATGAATCAACTAGAACAGGTGACATCAGGTACTTGTGGATGAGAAAACTGCTTGAGGTCTACTGTTCACATAACTATACTGTTGTCATAACTACTAGTTGACCGAGCGAAGTGAGGTCTAAGATTCAAGTCGACGGTTTGGCATTTATCTTAATGTTTAAATGTCTCAATGTTCAAATGTTTGTATGTTTATATGTTTGTATGTTTATATGTTGCGCATTTACGGCGAAACGCGGTAATAGATTTTCATGAAACTTGACAGGTATGTTTCTTTTTTTAATGTGCGTCGACGTATATACAAGGTTTTTGGAAATTTGCATTTCAAGGATAATATAAAAGGAAGAAGGAGCCTCCTTCATACGCCAATATTAGAGTAAAAATCAGACTATAGAATTATTCATCATAAATCAGCTGACAAGTGACTACACAGATGTGTGGAGAAGCCAGCCTATTGCTGTAAGGTCTATAGTTCCTATCAGGTACTTGTGGATGAGAATACTGCGTGAGGTCTACTGTTCACAGAACTACCAGCATAGTAGATAGGATGAGATCCCCCAACATCTCATAATAGGATGCAGATGAAATTGTATTAATGTATCCATCCGAGTAAATGAATTGGATGGAACTGAATTGAACTATAATAGCACAGTCATGATGATTCTATTCTCTCACAACCCAGAAACAATGTTATTTCGGAACTGCAAGGAAAACTAACAGACCGTTGAAATACGGGATCTACTTACTCCAATTTATTCCATCCGTGTCCATTGTAAATATTATTTTGGAAGAGCTGTAAAGAAAAGATTTCTTGGGGAAGGTAACAAAGAATTATCGAAGTTTAGAAAGAAATTGTGTTGACAGAAAAATAGAAAGAGGAAGAGGAGGAATTAGGATGCAATAGAATGAAGGAGAAGAAAAGAGGACAATGGATAGAGGAGAGGTTGAAAGGGAATATGTAGCCTATTGATAGAAAAGGTAGGAGTGAAGAAAGAGAAAAAAGGAATGAGGAAACATTATAATGAAGGAGAATGAAAGAAGACAGTGGATGGAAAGGAAGGAAAGGGAATGAGAGAGGAATGAGGATTGAAAAAGTAAGGGTAAGAGAAAGAAGGAATGAGAAAAAAAATAAAACGGTGGGCAGGAAGAGAAGACAGTGAATAGAAAAAGAGGAGGAATAGTCGGTGATAATCTGTAGTATGTTTCTTTGTCCTTGATAATGATGAATAAATAAATAAAAAATAGATAAATAATGATTGATGGAAGATGAAAGGGGTGTGTGAAAAGAGGAAGAGAGAATGAGGATACAATATTATGAAGGAAGAGAACACAAGACAGTGAATAGAAAGGAGGAGTGGAAGAGAGGGTAACGAGGATTGAAAGAAAAGGGAAAAAAGAAAAAAAGAATCAGAATACAATAGGATGAAGGAGAAGAGAAGAAGACAATGGATAAGAAGGAGGGAAGAACGAGAGGGGAATAAGAATTGATAGAAAAGGATGGGAAGTGGAATTGAGATGAAATTGAAGAAGATATAAGATTGATGGCAGGGTTTGTACAAATAAAGGGAGGCTAAGATTGTGAAAGCAATTGTATAAAATACAGAAGAATTCAAGATTCGGGAGGGAGAGAGAGGTAAGATAGGACAAAGAGAAGCATGAGGATGAAGTGGAGGAGGTGGAGGAGGGGGAGGAAAAGGAGGAGGTGCTGGTGGTGGTGGGGGAGGGAGTGGAAAAGACATCAAATATCAGAAAAAAGGAGAAAAAAGATAATAGTGAGTGAAATTCTTTGGGTCCACATCAATAGATTGTCCCCTTCATTGTTGTAACAGTAGGAAAGCTTGGGAAATTTTCCCATCAATATATTTCTTTTAGTGAGGCTTTTCTTAAGGGAGGAAAAGCGACACAAAATCAAGTCACTTCCCTCCTCAAAGTAGAGGGGAGGAACCAAAAAAGCAAAGTCACCCCCTTGCAGGGGGGCTGCTGAAAGGGGAGAAAAGAAGAAGACTTAGGATGGATTATTATCATTTGCTCGGTTGCTGAGTTTCATCAACCTGAAAGCCTTTAAGAGGTAATTTATGGGAGTCCGACTGTAAGGAGATGGACGTGGAGGAGGAGGACGTGGAGGAGGAGGAGTAGGAGGAGGAGTAAGGGCAGTAGGAGGAGGAGGAGGAGGAGGATGAGGAGGTGATGAAGAGGATTGATTGATTGATTGATTGAGTACTTTATTTATGTAGATTACAATATATACTGGCTTATACACTTATATACAATAGCTTACAATACAGCAAAATTATAGATGAATTTACATAATATAGACTAAGAAAATAACTATTGAACTGTAATGTAATAACTATAGATAATAATCATATTGTTATGCATCTACATAAATTGGCGGATCTTTGGACATATCAATGTCCATTCTTTGGGAAGAATATTAAAAATATCCTCCCCATTAATTCTCTACCAAAACGTTAATTTCGTTATTTAAACTAAGGATTTATTTATTAATGGAAATATTGTAAAAGTTTTAATCAATATGAATATTGAAGAGAAAAAAAAACAGAAAATTGATAAAGTAAAATAATTATATAGGTAGATAAGATCAAATAATTGATTAATAAAATGAAGTAGGCTGAAAGTAGATCAGAGTTATCAAATTTCAGTAATATACAGCAGTATGCAGTGGATAATTGAAATAACATGAGTTTATATAATATATATATATACAATTCGTTCTATAACATGGTTTAAAGGTTTATATTGGTGGAATGGGTGAGGGATGGTTGTAATGTGATCGTTCTAGGGCCGGACAGTTTCAGTCATTTGTTCCAAAATATGTTTTTTTAAAGTAAGGTTGAAGCTCGCTCGGCTCTCGATAGACCTGATAGAAACAGGAAGTGTATTCCATGCACGACAGGCACTGACTAAGAAGGATTTTGTGAAAATAGTAGTTCGATGATTGGGTATCCTTAAAGTACTTTCTCCGGTTCTAGTATGTAAGCATCTATCCTCCTACCTTCAGAGACAATTTGAAATCATCTTAAAATAGTTCGGATTACCGTATTTCAAGATATCTCTAACAAGCTTGACAATTCGAAAAAGCCTCTGATCGGGAAGCTTCAATGTTGAACTAGCAATGTGGGCTGGGGTGATATGATCATGGCGTTGGAGAGAGTAGACGAAACGTAGACAATAATTTTGGCAACGCTGTAGTTTATCATTCAGAGTGACTTGCATATCGTTAAGAACAGAATTACAATACATTAAATGTGGGAAGATGAGAGATTGAACCAATAATAATTTAATGTTTCTAGGGAGGATATCGTGCATTTTCTTCAATGCATGCATGGCTGAGAATACCTTTTTACAAGTTTTGTTCACTTGTTCTGACCAGTCAAGAGTATTATTCATAATAATGCCTATATTTTTAACTGAGCTACAGTAAGGAATGTCATTACCGTCTACACTAATTTTGTGAATCGATTCAAGGTCAATATTGTTTATAAGACGAGAATATCCAATTATAATGGGTTGTGTTTTGATGGGATTAAGCTTAAGGCAATTTTTCTTTGTCCATTCCACTATCGAATTGATATCCTGATTCATTATTCCAACTGTTTCATTAATTTTTGTTATGGGACAGCTCAAATAGATTTGAAGGTCGTCTGCATAAGTATGGAAACTGGAGAATTTGATAATGGAAGAAAGGTCATTAGCATACAAAGTGAAGAGGAGAGGGCCTAAAATTGAACCTTGTGGTACTCCATGCATAACGTTTTTCCAAGTTGACTTTTTGTCACCGACAGATACACATTGTTTCCTACCTAATAGATAGGATTTAAACCAAACTAACGAGTTTTGACTGAAACCAAGAATAGCCAACTTATTCAGAAGGACTGTATGATCAACAGTATCGAATGCTTTAGCAAAATCAATAGGGTGAGGATGGTGCATTTTCTTGGTCCATAGCTAACCTTATATCATCAGTGACACGAAGCAGAGCTGTCTCAGTTGAATGGAATTTTCTAAAGCCTGATTGAAAGTTATGAAGCTTACTATTGTTGTCTAGAAATTTTACAACTTGAGCATGAATGAGTCTTTCTAGCACTTTGGACAATGCAGGTAAAATACTGATTGGTCTAAAATCCTCAACTTTATTGGGTGATGGAAATTTATTTAGAGGGCGAACCAGAGCAAACTTCCAGTTTTCAGGGAAAATGCCTTCTTCAAGTGACTTGTTGAAAATGTATGTAATGGTTGGTAAAACAGCAAATAACATCTTCTTGATAAATTTAATAGGAATTTTGTCTACACCCGTAGCATTACTATGAATACGTTGAATTGTTCTGAAAGTGTCTTCTTCTGAGATTGGATGGAAATGAAATTGATCAGTGATTGGTAAATCTAAGTTTGTAACCTGCTCTTCAAGATCATCTATATGATTAGCAATGACAACTTCGTCGCGTTGGTTAGAGTGTGAAACGAAATGGTCATTTATATTATTCAATGGTAAGTCAATTTGTGGATTCGATTTCTGTTTGCCAAGCCCGAATTCTTTCATTCCCTGCCAAAGTGATTTAGAGTCTTGTCTATTGTTTGTCATAAACGAATTCAAGTACCTAATCTTTGAGTTCCGTAATTCCTGTTTAACCCTATTTCTAAGGCTCCTATACTCTATCAAACTGTCCAAGTCAAATGTCTTTTTTAATTTTCTATGTGCTTTGTCTCTACGTCCCATCATCTTAAGTATGTCTTCAGTCATCCACGGTACTCGTCGTTTTCTATTAATCCTCCTTGTCACATAAGGTGCATGTTTGTCATACAAAGTCAAAGTCCAATTCTCGAAAGTCTTGACCATGTCATCAACTGAGGGTAATGCTTCAATTTGATGCCATGGAGTCTGAGCCACATCAGTCAGAAGGCGGCTTCATCAAAGTTTTTGAAGTCTCTATAAGTGATAATTTTCTGTTCTGGCTTGGGTATCTTATGGGAAAGTACACAGTAGATCAAATCATGTCTAGAAATAGCTGGGACTGAGATTTGGCCTGCTTGAACAACCTCATTGGGATCACTAACAATGAGAAGGTCAATGAGTGTGTCTGATTCATTTGTATGATGAGTTGGATCGAGGGGTAAAATAGTCATGTTTAGGCATTGGAAAATTGTAGTCAGTTGAAAGTAGTCAAAATTACGATTCGTCATGTTCAAGTCGGTGTTCATATCCCCCATAACTAGTATACGGTTATAACAAGGCATAAGAGAAAGCAAGGCATTTTCGAAATCTGTGAAATAACCTATTTTTGGTGGGCGATAACAGATACCAACGAGTAATTTATCATTACTAGATAAGGATAATTCAAGTAGCATAAACTCTGGTCTGGAACAATACTCTTGTTTAGATGTGATTAAAACTTTTGTTTTGATACCATCTCTCACATAAACTGCTACACCCCCACAAGCTTTATTTAATCTATCATTCCGGAAAAGATTATATCCAGGTAATGCAACAAAATTTGATGAAATACTAGGCTTCAAAAATGATTCGGAGATTCCAATTATATTGAAGTCCTGAAAACGGAAGATTGCTCTGAGTTCATCAATGTGGCAACTGAGGGATTGTACGTTAAGGTGAGCAGCCTTGAAAAGTTTTTTGAAAGAGTGGAGCTTATTTGCTAGAAACATACCTGCATCATTATTACTATTATTGAAATAATCATACCTACTTGAGGGCGAGCGAGCTGACGTGTTAGTGAGAGGCATCATGGAAGCAGCAGACCAATCGTGAACCGACCTCAGAACGACACATGACGGGGAAAATGGGGATGAAACTGATAAAACTTAACCTAAATGAAAAAGTCTCTTGATTCGAGTGCATTCAGTATGCCTTGACAGTTCGGCTCCCTTCACTATTTAAAGCACTAGTTCAAATTCACTAAACACAATAAGATGTGGATGTGTGGAGTTTCGGTAATGAATAATCCTAATGGTGAATAAGATGAAGATTGAGGAAGAACTGGTAGTGGGAGATCTGGTCCAAGTGGAGATAGAGCGAGTAGGTATCCAGTAGTGGAAGAATCGGGTCCAAGTGGAGGTAGAGCGAGACGGAATCCAGTAGTGGAAGATCGAGTCCAAGTGGAGACAGAGAGAGATGGAATCCAGTGGTGGAAAATCGAGTCCAAGTGGTGATAGAGAGAGATGAAATCCAGTAGTGGAAGATCGTGTTCATGGTGGAGATAGAGCGAAATGGGATCCAGTAAAAACTGAAAAAGAGAAGAAGAAGCCAGCAGAAAAACGAAAAATCTTTGAAGAAAGTTATCAATAGAGGAAAGATACATAATACAACTGATGATGAATAATATTCGCATAAATTTGAAGAGGAAGAGTATGATTTAATGTGGGAAAGAATCGAATATTATATGGATAAATATATGGATATTATAATATAATATATGGATATTAGTAGAAGGTAATCAGATAGAAAGAGAAAAGGTAGAAAGATAAATAGATATAGAGAGAGAAATAAACATTTGAACATGCTGGATAGCTAGTGAAAAAATCACAGGGAAAATAATGATAATAATAGGGAAGAAAAGAAGAGAAAGAAGGAATGTGCACAAATTGCGAAGAACTTATGAAACTGAACTATAGAATAAGAAATAGAACATCGGAAGGAGAGGAAGAGGAGGTGATTATCAGAAAAATAGATGGAATTGAGTGAGATTCTTTGCATGCATTTGTAAGTGTATGGAGGACAGAATGGTGGAAAGGAGTAGATTGATTGATTGATTATAGATTGAGTACTTTATTTATATAGATTACAATATATACTGGCTTATACACTTATATACAATAGCTTACAATACAGCAAAATTATAGATGAATTTACATAATATAGACTAAGAAAATAATTATTATTGAACTGTATATGATATGAAAAAGCAATAAATATGAAATATAAAATAATTATATAATATGTAGATAAGATCAAATTATTGATTAATAAAATGAAGTAGGCTGAAAGTAGATCAGGGTTATCAACTTTCAGTAATTTACAGCAGTATGCAGTGGATAATATAGATAGGAGAAGGAGAGGGAGAGAAGAAGAAGGGGGAGATGAGAGAGAGAGAAGGTGAGGGAGAATGGAGGATGAGATGACGATGATCAGAAAAAAATAATGAAGTTTGATTATGAATGAAAAAAGTGTAGATTATTTGTATGAATTTGTAAATGCATGATCAGAAGGTATAGGTGAAGAAAGAAGAGGAAGAGAATAAGGAAGAGAAGGAGAAGAAAAACAGAAGTAGAGGGAGTAGAAGGAAGAAAACGATCAGAAGAAGAATTGAGTCGACTAAGAAGGTTTCGATTCTTGATATTGATTTGTATGGATTTGTAAATGCATGGAGGTTAGACTGGTGAAAAAGAATTGACGAAGGAAGATTAGGAAGTGAAAATGGAAAAGAGAGAGAAGAATGTGAGAAGGAGATGATGAGGAGGAAGTGAGAGAGGAAGGAGGACAGAGTTGAAGAAGAAGATGAGGAACAAGAGGAAGTAAGAAAAGGAGAAGTAGGGGAAGGAGGAGTTGGTGAAACAAGAAGTAGTGAAGAAGAATGAAAAATTGACTGAACTCCAGTAGAGCATTCATTTCAAAACCATTTAATGAAAATTTTCCAAAGATGAGCAAAGTGTCTTCAATAATTTATCATTATTGAACAAAGTTCATTCGAAGTGGGATGGAAACATTAAGCTGTCGGTCCCGGCTGCCTAAAAAGCAATCATTAGGTCATGTCAGAGGCCCTGAAATTGATCAGTTGCGACCTGAAAACTCAGACACTAGACCTGAGCCAGTCAGGTCACTCGATATTATTGTTATTTTTTGAAGTAGAGTGAGCAATAGTTCAGTTTGTACTGTAATAATCAAGGTGAGGAGGAAGAAAAATATTGAATTGTATTGACTTACTGATGAGGTTTGATACAGGAATATGATACTATAAAATGATAAGAGTATTAATATTATGATGCAATAATATTATAGAGGAGAGAATTCCAAATACTGTATAGAGCTGAATTTTCGTCTCCAATATCTCAAAGAACATTAGAATCCAGTCCAAAAAATTGGTAAGAACCTGAGAAAAACAACAAAAGATGATATGGGAGAAGATGGAATGGCAAAAATGAAAGAAGATAGACGAAGGAGAGAGGAAAGAGAGAGGGGAATGGGTCTACGAACTGTAGACAAAGAGGAGAAAAGCAACAAAAGACAAAGTGGGTGAAGAAGGTATGGTGATGAAGAAAGTAGATGTACGAAGGTGAGAAGAAAGAGAGAGGGGAAAGAGAATACTAACTCTAGACAAAGAGGAGAAAAAGAGACAAGCAACAAGAGATAAGATGGGAGAAGAAGGTATGGCAAAGAGGAAAAGAGACAGAAGATTGATTGATTGATTGAGTACTTTATTTATGTAGATTACAATATATACTGGCTTATACACTTATATACAATAGATTACAATACAGCAAAAATTAAAGATGAATTTTACATAATATAGACTAAGAAAATGATTATTGAACTGTATATGATATGAAAGAGCAATTTGTAATATAATAACTATAGATAATAATCATATTGTTATGCATCTATATAAATTGGCGGAGCTTTGGACATATCAATGTCCATTCTTCGGAAAGAATATTAAAAATATCCTTCCCACTAACTCTCTACCAAAGGAGAGATGAAGAGAGAGGGGAATGAAAATGCAAACTGTGGACAAAAAGGAGAGAAGCAACAAAAAACAATGTGAGAGAAGAAGGTATGGGGAGAAAAGAGGAAAGAAGAGGGAAAAAGAATAGAGGAAAGAGGGAAGGGAAAAGAATGGGAACTGTGAGAGAATAAGGGAAAAACCAGAAGAAAGGGAATAAGAACTGGAAGAAAAAAATCCAGGGACAATAAGACGAAGTATTGTAGAGAATAAAGCAGACATCCAAGAAAAACAGTTGTTGAGAAACGGCATTGACGTCGTTCGACCATTCTTCTCGAAACCTAGAAAAATACCCCCGTCCCCCTAGAAAAACCCCCGCGCCCCATTTGGGGGGAGTCACAATGGACCAAAAAACCACCAAATCGAGATTGACGAGTTACCCTCTCTCCTTGAACCGCCATTTTGTATTTTGTCAAGAGTAAAGAATAGTTGTTTTTACGTTCTCTACTTTTTTCGTGACTTCTGGTTTATTTTATCTGTGGAGCTATTAGCGAAATGGTCGGGAGGTAGCAGCTGAACAAACTGATTTCTTATAAATTGAATTGCATTTTAGGCTTTAGGGAATTTGAAATTGAACATTTGAAAGAAGATTGAATCATAATCTATTATTATAATCATATATAAATTCATTTTTTAAATTCGTTTAATTTGCCATAAAATGAAGAGATTGACAAATAAATATTCTAACTTACAAGTGACACTACCGGCAAAGAAAAACTTGTTTCTGTAAATGCTGTTTTCAAATTGCATATTTTGAAGAGGTTGAATCATAATATTTATTATTATAATTAATATTGAATGTGAATGTTTCTATGAATGCTGTTTTCATGTATATATATTTCAATTCAAAATTGAACCCTATATAATGATTAGATCTGAACTGATTAAATAGTTAGAGTGTATTGAAAATCTTAAAAATTATGTAATCAGGGCCACTTATTTCCATTTATAGAATAGCATTATAGTACTTTTTTAAATTAACATAGAATAATGGATAAAAGACTCAAGATTAAAACTGCTATAGTGAGGTCTACGTTAAGGTGCGTACAGATATACGCGCCGCGAACATGAGCAATTCACTTTTAATCAGCTGATGCCAAGCTTTTTATATCTATATCTCACCGTTTCTGTAGAAAATACAGATATAATCAGCTGATTAAAAGTGAATTGCTCATATTCGAGGCGCGTATATCAGTACGCACCTTTATAATGACAGTGTTTGATTGGCAATGTTATTGCTATCCTTGTCTATAATTCAACAAAGCGGATAGTGATATATCTTTCTCGTTTTGCTCTGTTGTCAGATCGTCTTTTAACAATGTAGAATTAATAATCAATCAACAAAATATTCTATCTCGATTATAAAAATTGATTATGAAATTATTGAAAAATATAATTTCTTGCTTTATTAAATATTATAATTTATAATAATTTTCAAACGAGAATGAACCGTTAAAATTACATCAATACGCCTGTGTCGGCTACCGTCTATAGAAGGCATTGACAAGACAGTGGATCGGCAACGTTTTTCTCTCATCTTTCAATGATTACATATTGAACAAGGATTTTATTCTATTTGGTGATTGATATAATACTTCACTTAATATTAGGTTAATGCATCCCAGAGAATTTCTTTATTTTGTTTTATTGGTGTTGTTTGTCATACGTATGATCGCCACTGCCATTATAACGTGGACCTCACTATAGTTTCGATCTTCGGGTTTTAAAAGATATATTTTTGATAAACGTTCCATAAAAACTCATTAGTTTTTGATACAATCAAGTAGAATAATAATAGAAGAAAGTCAATACTTCTCAAAGCTAAATATTCCCCATCTATTCCTCCATAATCGGAATATTGTACATATTTTAAGAAACCTCCGATATGTAAACAGCTTGACCCTTCAGTATAAAAAACTGGTCATTCTACAAATATACAAATTCCCAAAATATTAGTGACACCCTTCTCTGCCCTCTTGCACCCCAAAACTGTCAATTGCACTCATCCCCATATTACTCTCATCGGCTCTGTTGCTGAGGGTGCTTCAGATTTTTATTTTGAAAAAGCAAAATCAAAAAGCTGCTTATTGAGAATGGGATGATATTTCTACCACAACTGTCAATGACAGAGCCACTTCATACTCTGCTTTATACTCTCTCTTTTCTCTCTCACTCATTCCCTACCCCTTCCACTCACTCACCTTAATTCGCACTCCACACACACACTTTCTCTCTTCATTCATAACATCATCACAATATTTTTCCTGTCCCTCTCACGCCCCCCTAACATCACTATCTCTCTCTCTTCTTGTATCTCTCTCGTTTTCTCCATCTTTTTCCCTGATTCTCTCCATACTCCATAATGTATTCCATTCATTGAGGGTCAAATATTGATATGACTCGGAGATACAGATTGAGGGCCGGTTTCCGAGATCGGGATTTAGCTAAGTCCTAGACTTTAAACAGCTGGAGTCAGATAATTGGTTTTCCAAAACGTGGCGTAGTCGCAGTCATTGTCATAGTCACGTTTGAATAAAATTTCGAAAAACTAGAAAATTAAACACAAAATAAAATAAAGAGAGAATAGTGTAAAGTTTCAGCTATTTTGAATAATTTAGGAATGTCTAATTTCGTCAATGAAAAACGTTTTCAATTATAGAAATGAGAAAATAAAAACAAGGACTACTGTCATAAAAGCTGCGACTACGCCCCGTTTAGGGAAGCCAATTTTCTGACTCCAGCTGTTTAGAGTCTAGGACTTGGCTAAATCCCGAGCTCGGAAGCCGGCCCTTAATTTGAACCATAGAGAAACAATAGCATAAGTAAATATCTCATGGTATAGAGCGTTTATGTCGCAACTTTTACTGTTATCTCAAGCCGATAGTCCACGTAGTTCTTTCCCGTGAAGCTGTGTGACGCTGGTAGTCTCTCATATTGTGCCGTTCCTACACTCTCACCCCGACAAAACAGTAGAAATCGACAATAATCGACAGTAATCGGCTTGAGATAACAGTAAAAGTTGCGACATAAAAGCCATACCATGGGATATCTACTTATGCTATTGTTTCTCTATGGTGAAACCATGTAAACCAACAGAAATATTATCACCTTCAAGGTCCTTAAAAATTTACTGAAAAACCAAATCATGAATTACATGGAAAACAAAGAGAACGAATAAAACCAGAAGCAGAGAAAAATGTAAGGTGATAGAAGAATAAATAAATATGTGATAAGGTGGATAAAATGAAATAACGTGATAAGAAAAAATTTCGAAGAATTTATTTTATTGAGCCATGTCCCATGTGTGTGATGTAGGGATAGAATTGAAAAGCACCGCTAAAAGCATTCTCAATCACATTGCACCACTGCCACAAACATGCCCTTTTCTTCTCCTTCTCCTCTTCTTCTTCTTCTTCTTCTTCTTCTTCTTCTTCTTCTTCTTCTTCTTCTTCTTCTTCTTCTCTCCCTTCTTCTTCTCCTCCTTATTCTTCATCTACTCCTCCCGCTTCTCCTTCTTCTTCTTCTTCTTCTTCTTCTTCTTCTTCTTCTTTTCTTCTTCTTCTTTTCTTCTCTCTTCCCTCTTCTTCTTCTTCTTCTCTCTTCTTTTCTTCTTCTTCTTCTTCTTCTTCCTCTTCTTCTTCTCTAGAGGGCATGCGTCGCCCATTAAATCTGGTGAAAGGCCCTTTTCGGTCAGTAGCTGCTAAAGGGCCTTCTTTCGAAAAATGCCACACATCAAAAATGATAATAATATTCTCGCGTCTTACTTCCTCCTTCCGTTCAAACACCTCTTTTTCCTCTTTCCTCTCTCTCATTCTTCTTCTCCCTCTCCTTGGTAGAGAGTTGGTGGGGGGGGATATTTTTAATATTCTTTCCGAAGAATGGACATTGATTTGTCCAGAGCTCTGCCAATTCATGTAGATGCATAACAATATAAGTATCCATAGTTATTATATCACAAATTGCTTTTTCATATATATGCAGTTCAATAAATTATTTTCTTAGTCTATATTATGTAAATTCATCTATAATGTTGCTGTATTGTAAGCTATTGTATAAAAGTGTATAAGCCAGTATATATTGTAATTTATATAAATAAAGTACTCAATCAATCAATCAATCAATCAATCAATCAATCTCCACTGTTTCTACACTAATTATCTTCATTTCTTATCTGACTTATCTCCGTCCTCTCTATTTTCAATCAATCCTAACTCTTCCCCTCTCCATCCTGCTACCAAGTCTCAATCTTTTCCTTTGTTTTTAATCCAATAATTTCCAATCCAAAATACCAATAATATTATACCAATCCAAATAATATTATGACATGAGGAGAAAGATGAAAGAAGAAGAAGGAGAGCAAGAGGAGAAATTAATAAAGAGAAGGCGAAGAAGAGTATGAAAGAAAATCAAGGAGTGAATGTAGAAGAGTAAACAGAAGATTGATTGATTGATTGATTGAGTACTTTATTTATGTAGATTACAATATATACTGGCTTATACACTTATATACAATAGCTTACAATACAGCAACATTATAGATGAATTTACATAATATAAATTGAGAAAATAATTATTGAGCTGTATATAATATGAAGAAAAAACAATTTGTAATAACTATAGTTAGAATAGATGATATTGTTATGCATCTACATAAATAAATTGGCGGAGCTATGGACATATCAATGTCCACTCTTTGGAAAGAAGAAGACGGAGAAGTGAGAGAAGAACATGGAGACAGATGAAGAGATTAAAGAGGAATTTCGAGAAGAAGATTACAGCGAGGATATGAAGTCGGAGTAAGTAGAGAAGGAGAACAAGAGAGGAGAGAGGAAAAGGTATGTGTAGCAGGAGAAGAAGAAGATGTATGAGAAAAGTGGGAGGAGGAGAAGAAGATGGACTGGAATGAAAGGGTAACAATTGTGAGAAGGAGAAGGATAGAAAAGTCAGTTGATGGAGAAGTGAAGAGAAGTCAGTAGGAGGAGGAGAAGTAGGAGACGAAGAAGAACAAGAAGAAGAAGAAGAAGAAGAAGAAGAACTAGAAGAATAAGGAGAAGCATGAAGAGGAAGAAGCGAAAAGAAGAAGTAGAGGAAGAAGAAGAAGAAGAACGAGAAGAAGAAGAAGAAGAAGAAGAAGAAGAAGAAGAAGAAGAAGAAGAAGGAAGGAAGAGAATGAGAGAGAATATAAGTGTGTGAGAATGTCGGTGACAATGCCTCTCGTTATCCTCTAACAGCGGTAGCTTTGAAAGCTATAAGCAGCTGAAGAGCGCATTCTGCCCTTTTATGCCTTCATGCCTTCATATAGCCACCAACCAATAGGGTGACCTGTCACTTTAATTGTTAGACTCGTTATTTTTTAAAGCCACAGCTGACAATTTCCACCACGCGCCTCCACTTCTCAAGTGAGGTCCACGTTATAATGGCAGTATTCGATTAACATCGGTGTTGCTATCCTTGTCTATCATTCGACAAAGCAGATTGCGCTATCCTTTTCTAGCTCCACTTTGCATGATAGGTTTTTAACAATGTAGCAGTATAATTTTTAATATAATATTATATATCATTGATAATATTGATATAAAATGATTATTTTTTTAACAAGAATGAACAGTTAATAATATTACATCAGATTTACCGGTACCCTCTACAGAAGGCATTGACAAGACAGAGGATCAGCAACGCTGTTATTATATCTTTCTCCACTGCCATTATAACGTGGACCTCACTATGATTATATACTATAGTGAGGTCCACGTTATTATGACAGTGGATAAAGATAGAAGAATAGCGATGCCGATTCTCTGCATTAATTAATAATATTTCTACACTGTCAAAAACATAATTGGCACCGTTGTGGACCTAGAAAAGGATAGTACCACAGGCTTTGTCGAATGATAGACAAGGATAGCAAAACCAAAGTTGATTAAATACTGTCATTATAACGTGGACCTCACTAAATAAAGCCTTGCAATATATCTGTCTGTATCTGTGTATTTGATACAATACTTGTCAAGATGTATCAATAAAACGGAAGTTCTCACTTTTCGAAGGACTGGCTGATACAAATCTTTGCGCCTGTATTTGTATTTCTGATACAAATACTCGGCAATGTATCAATAAAATCGACAATTTCTACTCTTTTCCACTTCTATATTATGGAGCATTGTTGATACAAAATAATGTGCATCTTTTGTAGTCCACCTTTTTAAAAAATACTTGTCTATGTATCAGTAGATTCCTCTCTTGAATAGTATTATATGAAAATATACTCCTCTATATGGAACTATTGATTCTTGTTTGAGGCTTTTTGTCCATGATGGAACCCAGCTGAAACAAATAATATCGGGCACCGAGTTTCGCTCTGGAGTAGAAAAGCATAAAAAATTTATTACGAAAGAAGAAATTATAAAACATTAATACAGAGATGTTCTATCTAATAACAATAAATTGAGATTAATTCACAGAGGAATGCAAAAATTTCCCTCACAAAGGCCCAGTTGCACAAAAGCCGGTTGAATTTTAATCCTGATCAACTTCACGTGAACCAAATCAGAGAAGACCATTTGAAAAAGATGGATCTACTGGAATTAATCAGGAATGGAAATAACCCGGCTTTTCGCAACCGGCACTAAGTGGACACATGATTCAATGATTACAAAAGTTCAACAGCTGAGTCATAATTTTGACTCAGTCCCACACACATGAACTCGCTCCCTCATTTCCATCACCAACAGACGACAAAATAATTATTATTATTATCAGCTGTTTTTCCAAGGATGAATATTAATTATCCTTTTAATGTCTTTCAGAGAGTTTCCCCAGGGATGAGACCTAGTGCAATCGAATCTTTATATTATAAACCTACTATGTTCTGAATTTCGTGAGAATCGTTAGAGCCGTTTTCGAGATCCGGTGAAATACAAACATATAAACATCTGAACATCTAAACATCTGAACATGTGAACATATAAACATTTAAACAGATGTTGCTCGTTTAATAGTATAGGATATGTTGTGTCTGTACGTATTTGTAGATTCTCTTTGTTAAAAGAAAACTCGAGAATGTATCAGGATATTCTACAGTATAAAATATTGAATGAAAAAGACTTAGAAATTGTCAAAAAACCACTGATTTATTGATAATTAGAAATACCAGTAATATTATTATCAATAAATCAGTGGTTTTTTGACAATTTCTCAGTCTTTTCCATTCAATATGAATAATTACCACAATATCATCTTCTCAACTACACAACAAGTATAAAATATCATTCCATGTCACATACATATTTCATACAGTGTCTCATCACTCTAATATTGGTAGAGTTTCCATTTTTCAAAGCAACTGCCAAAAATATAACTCTTCTCTGAATCTGGAGTTTAAACATGACTCATTTTTGGACAATTTCTATCTAAATTCAGGAAAAGAGCAGTTTTGGGCTTCAAGCCTGTTGTTTCTTCCCCAATCATCCATGGTTGAGAATGATATTGTATCTATCAATGTTTAAATCAATAAATCTGATAGAAGTCTAGCTGAATAGAAATAAAAGATTGAAAATCATGTATTTTCCAGTATATTATATTGATTTTGCATTACTAAAATTTAGTAATAAATTGAAATATCATCGATTGAATTAATCATTATCAAAAAATCAAAATAAATCTGATAGAAGTCTAGCTGGATAGAAATAAAATATTGAGAATCATTGATTTTGCAAAATCGATATAATGTACTGGAAAATACATGATTCTCAATCTTTTATTCCTATTCAGGTAGACTTCTATCAGATTCATTCATATGTAAATTGTAAAATATAATTTAATCTATAATTTATAATAAATATAATTTATAATTTCATAAAATGTAAATTGATAGATACAATATGATAATTCTCAACCATGAATGATTGAGAAAGGAATAACAGGCTTAAAGCCCAAAACTGCTCCTTTCCCAAATTTAGATAGGAATTGTCCAAAAATGGGTTATGATTAAACTTCAGATTCAGACGAGAGTGTTGTATTTTTGACAGTTGATTTGACTATTCAATAGAATATTTAACAAAATGATGTTGTTTGATTTCTAATTTATCGATTCATAATTATTGATCATTCTACCTCAAGAACATTCTGTTTTCTGATAATTATTGCTTGAAACATTGGACAGAGATGTAAGATCGTTGAATGAGACAAGAATACTCTCACAGAGATAAAAGGCCATTGATATTTTTTTGCATTACTAATTAATAGTTGATACGATTTACGAGAATGTTCAGCAAACTCATGTTGTTTGATTTCTAATTTTATCGATCCATCATTGATTATTCTATATCATTGATTATTCTATTCTAATTTTCTGTTCCATTATTCTTTATTCTTGCAGGAGACCTTCGACAGAGATGTCAGATCGTTGTATGAGACAAAAATACTATCAAAGAAACACAATGCCTACTGCTCACCATCTGAGGGTATCAAGAATGTTCGCAGAGGATTTTTTGCGTTTCAGGTAAGAATAATAAATATGATTTTCAATATGGAGGAGTAAAAAAATTGTGAACTCTTTATTATTTATTCATTTATACAATAACTACATTATCAAATAATGGGGAGAGGAAAAATAAGGCAACCTTGTGCTATTCCTCTCCCAAATTTAGATAACACATAGTCCGAATTACGTTTAAGTTCTGTACTTCTTCAATTCACAACATTTTCAGTCACCTGGAATTCTCACAAAGTAGATTTTCAAATTTAGATGCTTCAAAACTAAACATAGGAGAAATATTTTACCTTATTACATTATTATAACTGAAAAAGGAAATATTCACATATCAAGAATATAATTTTGAGAAATTACCGAAAAACAAACTTAATTTATCCAGTTGATTCTCTCCCAATTATTGATTCAATTTCGTGCTACACTTCTACAGACGGATATGTATGTTTCAGCCATCCTCTATAGAAGGCAGTGACAAGGCAGAGATTCGGCAACGCTGTTCTCCTATCTCTCTCCACTACCATTATAACGTGGAACCCCCCTATAAAAGCAGTGACTAACTTGTCACATTCTATTAACCTTGTAAAATGTGGGTATCCGGTCCCCACACTCCTAAATCATGAGAACAGTCCAGCTGGTCCCAACCCCCGCGACTCGGCTCCACACGTTCAACAAGCTCGAACACACTCGGACATACTCGCACGAGTAAATAACATTGTGAAACAATTAAAAGGGTAGCCTACTTCCCCCTTCTGAAATGAAACAAGCTATACAGACGGATCTCCCTTCTGAAATTAAATACTCAGATCCACGTTATAATGGCAGTGTTTGATTAGCAACGGTATTGCTATCCTTGTCTATTATTCAACAAAGAAGGAACAACATTGACAACCTCTTGAAGAAATTTGAAAAAAAAATTTTTTTGAACTATATTTAATCTTCTATATATATAAAAGTGAAATGGCACTCACTGACTGACTGACTGACTGACTCACTCACTCGCAGAACTGAAAATCTACCGGACCAAAAACGTTCAAATTTAGAAGGTATATCCAGTTGACCCTTTAGAGGCGCACTAAGAAATCTTTTGGCAATATTTCAACTCCAAGTGTGGTTTTTACTTTCCCTGCCCTATTACCATAGGTAAGGAAAGTATTGCTCATCTCCCAATTAACGGAATGACTTGAAATTTGGAACTTAAGGTCCTTCCACTATAAGGATCCGACACGAACAATTTCGATCAAATGCAATTCAAGATGGCGGCTAAAATGGCGAAAATGTTGTCAAAATAAGGGTTTTTCGTGATTTTCTCGGAAACGGCTCCAACGATTTTGATCAAATTCATACCTAAAATAGTCATCGATAAGCTCTATCAACTGCCACAAGTCCCATATCTGTAAAAAATTCAGGAGCTCCGCCCCATCAATGCAGATAGATTCCCAATTATCAGGCTTCAGATAGCTACAATTGAAACGAAAAAAATCAAGTGGTGTAGAATGAACATGAAAATCTCTACAATTGATGTCCAGTAACATTTTCACCTAAAATTTAAAATGTTAGGTTGGCACCAAGTTGAAGATTGAAATGCATTTATCGCGGAAAAATTGATTGGGCACTGCTACTTTTCAGAGCTATTCCTGGGAATATGACATTACTAGCCGTCAGGCTCGCTTCGCTCGCCATATCCGTTTAGCCAGACGTTTAGTCTGGACTCCCGATGGATCGTCCTAACATATGATAAAAATGCTCAAATGAAAAATGCAGGCGAGCTAAGCGAGCCTGCTGATCTCATTCTTGGACGATCCAGTCGGGGGTCCAGGGGGCGGAGCCCCCTGGCTATACGGATATTGCGAGCGAAGCGAGCCTGACGGCTAGTAGTGTATGATTATGTAGACATTTGAGACTCATGAGCTTAATGTGTTATGTATCTGCCTTACACTAGATAAATTCAACAATGCGGATAACACTATATCTTTCTCGCTTTGCTCTGTTGCCAGATCGTCTTTTAACGATATGGAATTAATAGTTAATTAACAAAATATCTTATCTTAATTATGAAATTATTGAAAATAGGATTTCTCTCTCAATAAAATATAATTGATCATTTCAAACGAGAATGAACAGTTAATATTAGATCAATAAACCTGTTTATCAGCTACAGTCTATAGAAGTCATTGACAAGATTGAGGATCGGCAACGTTGTTCCCCTATCTTTCTTCACTGCCATTATAACGTGGACCTCACTATAGTTACTGCTTGTATGGTGAGGTCCACGTTATTTGATTTTGTTATTGAGTGAGAGGCAGTATTTGATTTTGTTGGATGATAGACAAGGATGACCAATGTTAATCAAGTACTGCCATTATAACGTGGACCTCGCTACAGTGAAGAACATTAGAGAGTACATAATACAGCGGTACTGGAAATTTTGTAACTGTAGATTTAGGGGTTGGGACCACTTTTGTGAGAGGGTTTCAGGACCTCCCCTGGAATCTGAGAGGTTTGGGGTTGTTGGTCAAGGTTGAGGACCTTTCCGGGCTGGGTGAGGGGGGTGGAAAGAACACAGAAACAATCCACAAGGGCGGAAGGAAACATTTTATTTTTGGGGTGGCCAGACTGGGTGATAGCTCACTTCCTGTTGGGGGTGAAAAATCTGGAACCCTCGGTCCCATACCTCCCCCCCTTCAATTCACCCACAAATTTAGAGAGGGTTCTCCAACGGGGGGACTCCCTTATCTGCACACAATGATTAATACACTGTCAACTTTTTTTTCTCTCCTTTTTTTGGAGATCCAGTTACACAGAGAGACAGTCCCGGGAGACAATAATTGCCGGGGTAGGGTGGAGGGGGAAGCTTGAAAGGGTTCCAGTCTGTCCCGAAATTAATCTGCGGTCAGAGTTTAAGTGGTTTGGGGGGGGAACGGAGACGGTTTTATTGTTTCTGATTGGATGGAAGGATTGTTTGTCAGTGATTGCGATGTTGTTATTATATTGAATCAAAGTTAATTGTTTATTTTTTGGCTGAGTATGATGCCCACATCAGCTGCAGGCTTGTGCGTGTATTGTATTCATCTATTGTATATTTATTTCTATGGATGAATGAGAATAATATCATTATTCTTCTTCTATAGTGAGGTCCACGTTATAGTGGCAGTGGAGAAAGATAGGAGAACAACGTTGCCGTTCCTCTGTCTTGTCAATGCCTTCTATGGACAGTAGCTGATAGAGGTTTATTGATGTAATATTAACTGTCCATTATCGTTTAAAAAGATCAATTACATTTTATTAAGCAAGAAATTATATTTTCCAATAATGATTTTTCATAATTAAGATGAAATATTTTGTCAATTAAATAATTGGCAACTGATTAGATCAGCAAGACAGATTAGATTAGCAACAGAGCAAAGCGAGAGAGAAATAGCGCTATCCGCTTTGATGAATGATAGACAAAGGATAGCAATACCTCTCTTTTGTCAATGCCTTCTATAGACAGTAGCTGATACAGTTTTATGGATGTAATATTAACTGTTCATTCTCGTTCAAAAAAAATCGACAATATTTTATCAAGCTAGAAATTGTATTTTTCAATAATGAATTTCCATAATTATTATGAAATATTTTGTTAATCAATTATCAATCCTACGTTGTTAAAAGATGATCTGGCAACAGATCAGAGCGAGAGAGAGATAGTGCTATCCGCTTTGTTGAATGATAGACAAGGATAGGAATACCATTGCTGCTCAAACACTGTCATTATCACGTGGACCTTACTATATATGGTTGAATGAGAATAATATCATCATTATTCTTCTTTTGTTTATCTTATCCCTCTATTGTATAGTATTATTTCTATAGTTGAATGAAAATCATATCATTCCATTGTGGGACTGGGTCTACTGATTTTTGTGACAGTCACCCTATTGAATTGAGTTCTCCAATTGAAATAATCCAGAGACTTTTATGAATAGGAAGCGAATCAATTCATCATCATATATACAACTTTCATTTATTCATTTTTATGACGTGAATTAATCCATCATGTACCATGCAGAGCTATGGCTTGATAGTTATTTGTATATCTAGAGTGAAAAGTACGACTTTTTCTCCCTGTGGAAAAAGTTTGAAGCCTGAGGCGAAGCCGAGGGCAGCAATTTTCCTGAGGGAGAAAAAGTATTTTTCGCTCGTGATGTACACAACATTTTTCCTCCATCTACATTTTTTTATAGAAACTACAAATAAAATCATTCTAATAACTTACGTATTGGTGACAATGATTCCCAACAACATAACCTAAATCTAAAACCTGAAAACCGGTCGTCTGATTGGCACTGCCGATTGCGCTATCTATCGGCAAAAGTTGTAACAATTATATCAGCTGAGCAGCTACCAAAAATGGCTGACTCCAGATCACGCGGTTCAGATTTGAATTGCAGATCAAAAATATTTGTTGGCTGGTATTTTGAATAGAATAAAATATTTTTAAAATTGTATAAATTTTTATCGTCTACTAATATTAAGAATATAATTATAATTATCATACAAACATATATTTCATGAGTTAATCAAATTTCTGGTTGTAGTATTGAATTCAGTTGACTCAATGACATACACCTCTATTATGCTTTCTCATCTGAGCTTAGACCTTCTAACCTATTACAATGTAAGTTTCAAAATAAAGATGCTCCCCATGTTATTTAAATGGAGTCACTTTTACTCCCTAGGGAGTTTTTCTGTTTTTTACTACCGAGAGCGAAAAAGTGACACTTTGGTATTAGGTTTCAGGGAGTAAAGTAAGTACTTTAGACAGTAGGTGGAGGAAAAAGTATTTTCCCATTACATACACTGTAGTTAAAGAGAATAACAATGGATGATAATCACTGTACACATAATATTGTCAGATTCTCCTTGATAACTTTGTGAGATAAGTTCTTGTGATAAATATAAATAAGTACCATTTCAAATTATTTTGTCACAACATTTTTCGGACATTAATGCCATTTTCAAGTCTTTATTTTAAAGAAATTGATGTCCGAAACATGTTGTAACAAAATAATTTAAAAGGGTGCTGAGATTCATATTTTTACTAGTCGTCAAGCTCGCTTCGCTCGCCATATTCGTCTAGCCAGTAGGCTCCGCCCCCTGGATCGTCCAAAAATGAGATCAGCGTGCTCGCTTCGCTTGCCTGCATTTTTCATTTGAGCATGCTTCATTCCATCAGAAAGTCGAAGTACTGAGAAAACGAAGAAAGCTGAGAAAAACGTTAGAAAACGCTGATTTTGGGCGTATCTTTGATGAAATATTGAAGTCACCTCATCACAAAATTTTTAGACCCCAGCTAAACCTCTGTACCATTTGAACATTTTCTGTCTATTACTTGATGAAAGTAAACTGAGAAAACGCAAAAAACCACTAATTTTGGGCGTATCTTTGGCGTTATTTCAAATTCCTTTCAACACAACATTATTACACCCCAGCTGAGCTTCTTTAGTAAATTTGAACATTTAATGCTCATTTGTTCACGATAAAGCTGAGAAAGCCCAAAAAACGCTGGAAAAACGCAGATTTTAGGCGTATCTTTGGCGTTATCTTAAATTCTTTCTAACACATCATTTTAACCGTAGCTTAGCTTCTGTTATAAATTTGAACAATCTCTGTTCATTTGTTCTCGATAAATCTGAGAAAAATCAAAAATCGTTAATTTTGGGCGTATCTTTGACGTTATTGCAAATTCCTTCTAACACAACATTATCACACCCTAGCTGAGCTTCTGTACTGAATTTGAACATTTTCTGTTCATTTATTATCGATAAAGCTGAGAAAAATAGAAAAACTTTAATTTTGGGCCTATCTTTGACATTATTGCAAATTCCTTCTAACACAAAATTGTTACATCCTAGCTGAGCTCCTGTACTAAATTTAAATATTTTCTGTTCATTTGTTAATGATAAAGCTGAGAAAACGCTAAAAATCGCTGTAAAATCGCACATTTTGGGCGTATCTTTGGAAATTTCTCCAAATCCTTTCTTAGTGCGCCTCTCAAAGGCCAATTAAACATACCTACCAAATTTGAACGTTTTTGGTCCGGTAGATTTTCAGTTCTGCGAGTGAGTGAGTCAGTCAGTCAGTTTCACAGTCAGTCAGTGAGTGAGTGCCATTTCGCTTTTATATATTTTCATTGATATTAAGAGTAGCTCTGTATATACTTGTATTTATATTAAGAGTAGCCCTGAACTGAAAAGACAAGTTCTTGGAATTTTCCAGTTTTCCTTGAATCCTTACAAGAGTTTTGAAAAAAGTTTTGTAAGCTCCAAGTGTTTATTTCTGGTTTGTGAAGATTGTCATTATATTGAAAATCATCCATCAGCGTTGAAAGGCTTCAAAATAATAATACCTTTGATAACGTATTACAGGGTCGCTATTAATAGTGATATTTTCTGCCGATAAAGACATTCCAAAGCAAGAAACTTTCCAGGAATTCTCCCAACTGATTACATTGAGAAATATAATGATGAGGACTGATAACGTTCCAGTATTTCAGATAAATAAATATAATAAATGAATAAATAAATCTTTATTCAATGACAAGTACATCACAAAATAACAAAAACAGAACTTCGGTTTTTAATCAAATCAAATTCAAAATTTCAAGTTTTTTTATTTCTGGACTGAAAAGTGGACTCAAATCAATTCAAGTGGATAACATAGCCTATAATTTTTATTCATTCATAACTCTACCTTCATTGTATTTTCATTCATCCAATCATCATCACCTAGGCTTAAAATACTTCTAGAAAGTCGCCTTCGTAGAATAATAAAATAAATGTTATGAATAATCGAAATTGAATTCAAAAAAATACTTTTTTCAAGAAAAGTATGTGAGAAAAAATTGAATTTTGTTATTTCTCTAAATTTCAATATATATTCGTGATCCTACATATAACTTTCCCATTTGTTGCTTAACTGTGGAATTTCTCCATACTGAAATCTTGAAGAATTTAAAATAGGCCTATAATCATCTTCTATAAATTAACCTTCTTGCAGTCGAGCCCTATTCAGCACACGAGCAGTCGCGTGTTGTACTTTATACAACATCCAATTTTCCAAGTGTTATGTACTCTGTTTATTGTCAGAACATATTAATTAATTGTATAATTACCTTTTCCATCTTCTTGGATTATTTTACGCCTATGAATATTTGGATGATTACCATTTCATAGCCCAATAAGGTACATCAAGCACAACCATCAATTCTGTGTTATTGGTTCGTTTACAGTCCCCGTATACAGTCTTTCCCTATCTTATGCAAAGTGCGACTAAATGGCACCTAAAGACTGAATCATTGCTCAGTTGATACTGCAACTCAGTGGAGTGATGGGGGAAGTTTTGGAATGCATAGGTGACTCATTCACTGACACCACCCCATTCAATAGTTTTGTGTAGCAAAAAAACTGATACTGTTGTACTTTTTACAACAGCGCGACTGCCGGGAGGTTAAGAATCTGTAAATGCAATTTCGATCGAGTTGACCAGTCCATTGGTTTGGTTACCTTCTGCATATTTACCTACTAGTAGTTCTCTGAACAGTAGACCTCACGCAGTATTCTCATCCACAAGTACCTGACAGGAACTATAGACCTTACGGAAATACAGCAATAGACTGGCTTCTCCACACATCTGTGTAATCACTTGTCAGCTATTTATGATGAATAATTCTAGTCTGATTTTTACTCTAAAATTGGCGTATAAAGGAGGCTCCTATTACCTTCTATATTATCCTTGAAATGCAAAATTTCCAAAAACATTGTGAATACGTCGACGCGCAATTTAAAATGAACAATACCTGTCAAATTTCATGAAAATTTATTACCGCGTTTCGCCGTAAATGCGCAACCTAAAAACATATAAACATTTAAACATTAAGAGAAATGCGAAACCGTCGACTTGAATTTCAGACCTCACTTCGCTCGGTCAATAATATTGCAACGTCGCAGTGTAGGCCTAGAATCTAATACATGATTGGTGAAAAAGATCAGCTGGTATTTTTTAAAATCCAACAATCATGTATTAGATTCTAGGCCTACACTGCGACGTTGCAATATCGTAGGCCGCGGCCTTGTATTAGAGGAGGCTATGCCTTTATACATAATTATAGTTCATATTTACCTATAAATAAGAAGTGTTTTGTTTCTAGGTGGAGGTAGACCAAGGCTACAAGCTGATCAGTGACACTTTCGAGGAGTCTGAGAAATGTGGATTGAGTGAGATGACTCTCTTTCCAATGCCTGTCCTTGTTCTCACGGTCACTAAGAGATCTGGCTACAGAGAGCTCTTCACTAGACAGTAAGTATGATATTATTATTCCTCATGAATTTCATTGATATTATCATAATTTATCATAAAGCATGAAGTGTAAACACAGGAGTGGTCTGCTGTCAGAGAGCTCCAGATCAGAACACCCGCGAATCTCCTGAATATAATTATTGTATGAGGAATGTAAATGTAATGAGAAATTGAAATGGAACATTCACTGAATCTGGCAAAATTATGTACTTTCCTTGCTCTATTACCATGGGTAAGGAAGTATTGCATTCCGAAAAAATCTGGTGTGGCGCACTCACACAACTTTCCTTGCCGTTATGAAAATTGATCACCTGACGCTTGTGTTCCCGCGCATCTCAAGTCTCCTATTCAAAGATTTGAGCCAGCTGGTGAAAGGGCAATAACGCTGGAGACACACGAGGAGTGTGTCTGCACACCTCGTGTGGTCTGCTATCTCTTCATAGTGAATCATTCAATAGAATCAACAGTTGCCAACAGTTTGCAATTGGATAATCACATTTTCTCGAATTTTGAGCTTATTTTTGATTTTAGGTGAAAATGTTACAAAACATTAATTGTAGAGATTCTCATGCTCAATTTTTTCCATTTGAAATTAGTTGTTTAAATTGTATCTGAAGCCGGATAATTGAGAATCTAAAATCAAACTTTGCATAGATGGGGCGGAGCTCCTGAATTTTTTTTACAGATATGGGCCTTGTGGTAGAGGCCACTTGAATCAAAGAGGCCATAGAGGCCATAACTTGAATCAAAATCATTG
>NC_052513.1:18235025-18257525 GCF_014356525.2 Nilaparvata lugens | reverse complement strand
CGTGAGCAACAAATGGGAAAGTTATAATATGTAGGATAACAAAATATATTTTAAAATTTATAGAAAGTAACAGAACTCCAATTCTCCTTCTACCATTTTCTTGAAAAAATTATTTCTTTGAATTCAATATTTGATTATTTTTATTCTGTAATGTACTTGTCATTGAATAAAGATTTATTTATCATTTATTTGAAATACTGGTACGTTCACAGTCCCCATCATCATATTTCTCAATGTAATCAGTTGGGAGAATTCCTGGAAAGTTTCTTGTTTTGAAATGTTTTTATCGGCAGGAAATATCACAATTAATGGCTTCCCTGTAATACGTTATCGAAGGTATTATTATTTTGAAGCCTTTCACCGCTGATGGATGATTTTTAATATAATGACAATCTTCACAAACATGAAATAAACCCTTGGAGCTTACAAAACTTTTTTCAAAACTCTTGTAAGGATTCAAGGAAAACTGGGAAATTCCAAGAACTTGTTTTTTCTGTTCAGGGCTACTCTTAATATCAATACAAGTATATACAGAGCTGCTCTTAATATCAATGAAAATATATAAAAGCGAAATGGCACTCACTCACTCACTGACTGACTGACTGGAAAACTGGCTGACTCACTCACTCACTCGCAGAACTAAAAATCTACCGGACCAAAAACGTTCAAATTTGGTAGGTATGCTCAATTGGCCTTCTAGAGGCGCACTGAGAAAGGATTTGGAAAAAAATCCAAAGATAAGCCCAAAATTTGCGTTTTTCCAGCGTTTTTTAGCGTTTTCTCAGCTTTATCGATAACAAATGAACAGAAAATATTCAAATTTAGTACAGGAGCTCAGCTAGGATGTAACAATTTTGTGTTAGAAGGAATTTGCAATAATGTCAAAGATACGCCCAAAATTAACGTTTTTTGCTTTTTCTCAGATTTATCGAGAACAAATGAACAGAAATTGTTCAAATTTATAACAGAAGCTAAGCTACGGTTAAAATGATGTGTTAGAAAGAATTTAAGATAACGCCAAAGATGCGCCCAAAATCTGCGTTTATCCAGCGTTTTTTATGCTTTCTCTGCTATATCGTGAACAAATGAGCATAAAATGTTCAAATTTACTAAAGAAGCTCAGCTGGGGTGTAATAATGTTGTGTTGAAAGGAATTTGAAATAACGCCAAAGATACGCCCAAAATTATTGGTTTTTTGCGTTCTCTCAGTTCTTTCATCAAGTAATAGACAGAAAATGTTCAAATTTGGTACAGAGGTTAAGCTGGGGTCTAAAAATTTTGTGATGAGGTGACTTCAATATTCCATCAAAGATACGCCCAAAATCAGCGTTTTTCCAACATTTTTCTCAGCTTTCTTCGTTTTCTCAGTACTTTGACTTACTGATGGAATGAAGCATGCCCAAATGAAAAATGCAGGCGAGCGAAGCGAGCACGCTGATCTCATTTTTGGACGATCCAGTCGGGGGTCCAGGGGGCGGAGCCCTCTTGCTGGACGGATATGGCAAGCGAAGCAAGCCTGACGGCTAGTAAAAATATAAATCTCAGCACCCTTTTAAATTATTTTGTTACAACATTTTTTGGACATCAATTTCTTTAAAATAAAGACTTGGAAATGGCATTAATGTCCGAAACATGTTGTGACGAAATAATTTGAAATGGTACTAGGAATTATATTTATATTTATCACAAGAACTTATCTTACAAAGTTATCAAGGAGAATCTGACAATAGTATGTGTACAGTGATTATCATCCATTGTTGTTCTCTTTAACTACAGTGTATGTAATGGGAAAAATACTTCTTCCTCCACCTACTGTCTAAAGTACTTACTTTACTCACTGAAACCTAATACTAAAGTGTCACTTTTTCGCTCTCGGTAGTAAAAAACAGAAAAACTCCCTAGGGAGTAAAAGTGACTCCATTTGAATAACATGGGGAGCATCTCTACTTTGAAACTTACATTGTAATAGGTTAGAAGGTCTAAGCTCAGATGAGAAAGCATAATAGAGGTGCCTGTCATTGAGTCAACTGAATTCAATACTACAACCAGAAATTTGATTAACTCATGAAATATATGTTTGTATGATAATTATAATTATATTCTTAATATTAGTAGACGATAAAAATTTATACAATTTTTAGAATATTTTATTCTATCCAAAATACCAGCCAACAAATATTTTTGATCTGCAATTCAAATCTGAACCGCGTGATCTGGAGTCAGCCATTTTTGGTAGCTGCTCAGCTGATATAATTGTTACAACTTTTGCCGATAGATAGCGCAATCGGCAGAGCCAATCAGACGACCGGTTTTTAGGTTTTAGATTTAGGTTATATTGTTAGGAATCATTGTCACCAATACGTAAGTTATTAGAATGATTTGATTTGCAGTTTCTATAAAAAAATGTAGATGGAGGAAAAATGTTGTGTACATCACGAGCGAAAAATCCTTTTCCTCCCTCAGGAAAATTGCTGCCCTCGGCTTCGCCTCAGGCTTCAAACTTTTTCCCACAGGGAGAAAAAGTCGTACTTTCCACTCTAGATATACAAATAACTATCAATTCATAACTCTGCATGATACATGATGGATTAATTCACGTCATAAAAATGAATAAATGAAAGTTGTATATATGATGATGAATGGATTCGCTTCCTATTCATAAAAGTTTCTGGATTATTTCAATTGGAGAACTCAATTCAATAGGGTGACTGTCACAAAAAATCAGTAGACCCAGTCCCACAATGGAATGATATGATTTTCATTCAACTATAGAAATAATACTATACAATAGAGGAATGAAATAAACAATAGATGAATAATCATGATATTATTCTCATTCAACCATATATAGTAAGGTCCACGTAATAATGGCAGTGTTTGATTATCATTGGTGTTGCTATCCTTGTCTATCATTCAACAAAGCGGATAGCATTATCTCTCTCTCGCTCTGATCTGTTGCCAGATCGTCTTTTAACAATGTAGAATAATTAATTGATTAACAAAATATTTCATCTTAATTATAAAAATGCATTATTGAAAAATATAACTTCTTGCTTAATAAATTAATATAATTTATTCTTTTTAAACGAGAACGAACCGTTGATATTACATCAATAAACCTGTATCAGCTACTGTCTATAGAAGGCTTTGACAAGACAGAGGAACGGCAACGTTTTTCTCTCATCTTTCTTCACTGCCGTTATAACGTGAACCTCACTATATTTTGCATAGATATTGATACTGGAAGGTAGGCTACATAGATATAGATCCTGAAAAGGTACATGAATCTCTATATAGCCTGGTCAATCGTCAACCATCAGTAGCAATGGTATTACTATCCTTGTCTATCATTCAACAAAGTGGATAGCACTATCTCTCTCTCGCTCTGATCTGTTGCTAGATCGTCTTTTAACAATGTAGAATTATTAGTTAATTAACGAAAAATTTTATCTTAATTATGAAAATTCATTATTGAAAAATATAATTTTTCTTGCTTAATCAAATATAATTGATTCTTTTAAACGAGAATGAACAGTTAATATTACATCAATAAACTTGTATCAGCTACTGTCTATAGGAGGCATTGACAAAAGAGAGGTATTGCTATCCTTGTCTAACATTCATCAAAGCGGATAGCGCTATTTCTCTCTCGCTTTGCTCTGTTGCTAATCTAATCTGTCTTGCTGATCTAATCTGTTGCCAATTATTTAATTGACAAAATATTTCATCCTAATTATGAAAAATCATTATAGAGAAATATAATTTCTTGCTCAGTATAATATAATTAATTTTTTTAAACGAGAATGAACCGTTAATATTACATTAATAAACCTGTATCAGCTACTGTTTATAGAAGGCATTGACAAGGCAGAGGAACGGCAACGTTTTCCTCTCATCTTTCTCCACTGCCATTATAACGTGGACCTCACTATAGAAGAAGAATAATCATATTATTCTCATTCAACCATAGAAATAAGTATACAATAGATGAGTACAATACACGCACAAGCCTGGAGCTGATGTGGGCATCATACTCAGCCAAAAAATAAACATTTAACTTTGATTCAACATAACAACATCACAATCACTGACAAACAATTCTCCCATCCAATCAGAAACAATAAAACCTTCTCCGGTCCTCCCCCCCCCCAAACCACTTAAACTCTGACCGCAGATTAATTTCGGGACAGACTGAAACCCTTTCAACCCCCCCCCCCCAACAACAATTATTGTCTCCCGGGACTGTCTCTCTGTGTAACTGGATCTCCGAAAAAAAAGAGAGAAAAAAGTTGACAGTGTATTAATCATTGTGTGCAGATAAGGGGGTCCCCCCGTTGGAGAACCCTCTCTAAATTTGTGGGTGAATTGAAGGGTGGGAGGTATGGGAACGAGGGTTCCAGATTTTTCACCCCCAACAGGAAGTGAGCTATCACCCAGTATGGCCACCCCAAAAATAAAATGTTTCCTTCCGCCCTTGTGGATTGTTTCTGTGTCCTTTCCTCCCCCTCTCAGAGCCCGGAAAGGTCCTCAACCTTGACCAACACCCCCAAACCTCTCAGATTCCAGGGGAGGTCCTGGAACCCTCTCACAAAAGTGGTCCCAACCCCTAAATCTACAGTTACAAAATTTCCAATACCGCTGTATTATGTACTCTCTAATGTTCTTCACTGTAGCGAGGTCCACGTTATAATGGCAGTACTTGATTAACATTGGTCATCCTTGTCTATCATCCAACAAAATCAAATACTGCCTCTCACTCAATAACAAAATCAAATAACGTGGACCTCACCATACAAGCAGTAACTATAGTGAGGTCCACGTTATAATGGCAGTGAAGAAAGATAGGGGAACAACGTTGCCGATCCTCAATCTTGTCAATGACTTCTATAGACTGTAGCTGATAAACAGGTTTATTGA
Source organism: Nilaparvata lugens (assembly GCF_014356525.2). Lineage (NCBI taxonomy): Eukaryota > Metazoa > Arthropoda > Insecta > Hemiptera > Delphacidae > Nilaparvata > Nilaparvata lugens. The sequence continues at coordinate 18,252,608 of NC_052513.1, read as the reverse complement.
TGTAATATTAACTGTTCATTCTCGTTTGAAATGATCAATTATATTTTATTGAGAGAGAAATCCTATTTTCAATAATTTCATAATCAAGATGAGATATTTTGTTAATTAACTATTAATTCCATATCGTTAAAAGACGATCTGGCAACAGAGCAAAGCGAGAAAGATATAGTGTTATCCGCATTGTTGAATTTATCTAGTGTAAGGCAGATACATAACACATTAAGCTCATGAGTCTCAAATGTCTACACATACACTACTAGCCGTCAGGCTCGCTTCGCTTGCAATATCCGTATAGCCAGGGGGCTCCGCCCCCTGGACCACCGACTGGATCGTCCAAGAATGAGATCAGCAGGCTCGCTTAGCTCGCCTGCATTTTTCATTTGAGCATTTTTATCATATGTTAGGACGATCCAGTCGGGAGTCCAGACTAAACGTCTGGCTAAACGGATATAGCGAGCGAAGCGAGCCTGACGTCTAGTAATGTCATATTCCCAGGAATAGCTCTGAAAAGTATCAGTGCCCAATCAATTTTTCCGCGATAAATGCATTTCAATCTTCAACTTGGCGCCAACCTAACATTCTCAATTTTAGGTGAAAATGTTACTGGACATCAATTGTAGAGATTTTCATGTTCATTCTACACCACTTGATTTTTTTCGTTTCAATTGTAGCTATCTGAAGCCTGATAATTGGGAATCTATCTGCATTGATGGGGCGGAGCTCCTGAATTTTTTACAGATATGGGACTTGTGGCAGTTGATAGAGCTTATCGATGACTATTTTAGGTATGAATTTGATCAAAATCGTTGCAGCCGTTTCCGAGAAAATCACGAAAAACCCTTATTTTGACAACATTTTCGCCATTTTAGCCGCCATCTTGAATTGCATTTGATCGAAATTGTTCGTGTCGGATCCTTATAGTGGAAGGACCTTAAGTTCCAAATTTCAAGTCATTCCGTTAATTGGGAGATGAGATATCGTGTACACAGACGCACATACACTCATACATACACACACACACACACACACACACATACAGACCAATACCCAAAAACCAGTTTTTTGAACTCAGGGGACCTTGAAACGTATAGAAATTTAGAAATTGGGGTACCTTAATTTTTTTCGGAAAGCAATAATTTCCTTACCTATGGTAATAGGGCAAGGAAAGTAAAAACCACACTTGGAGTTGAAATATTGCCAAAAGATTTCTTAGTGCGCCTCTAAAGGGTCAACTGAATATACGGTACCTACCAAATTTGAACGTTTTTGGTCCGGTAGATTTTCAGTTCTGCGAGTGAGTGAGTCAGATTAAATATAGTTCAAAAAAAAAAATGGTGTTATTTTTTCAAAATTTCTTCAAGAGGTTGTCAATGTTGTTCCTTCTTTGTTGAATAATAGACAAGGAAAGCAATACCGTTGCTAATCAAACACTGCCATTATAACGTGGATCTGAGTATTTAATTTCAGAAGGGAGATCCGTCTGTATAGCTTGTTTCATTTCAGAAGGGGGAAGTAGGCTACCCTCTTAATTGCTTCACAATGTTATTTACTCGTGCGAGTATGTCCGAGTGTGTTCGAGCTTGTTGAACGTGTAGAGCCGAGTCGCGGGGGTTGGGACCAGCTGGACTATTCTCATGATTTAGGAGTGAGGGGGCCGGTTACCCACATTTTACAAGGTTAATAGAATGTGACAGGTTAGTCACGGCTTTTATAGGGTGGGCCACGTTATTATGGTAGTGGAGAAAAATAGAAGAACAGCATTACCGATTCTCTGCCTTGTCACTGCCTTCTATAGAGGATGGCTGAGACATGTATATCTGTCTATCAAAGTGTAGCACGAGATTGAAACAATGATTGGGAGAGAATCAACTGGATAAATTAAGTTATTTTTCCTCTCCCCATTATTTGATAATGTAGTTATTGAATAAATGAATAAATAATAAAGAATTCAAAACTTTTTTACTCCTCCATATTGAAAATCATATTTATTATTCTTACCTGAAACGCAAAAAATCCTCTGCGAACATTCTTGATGCCCTCAGATGGTGAGCAGTAGGCATTGTGTTTCTTTGATAGTATTTTTGTCTCATACAACGATCTGACATCTCTGTCGAATGTCTCCTGCAAGAAAAATTATTATGAAACAGAATGTTCTTGATATAAAATGTTAGATCAATTAAACAAGAAATAAAACAATATGAAATCTAGAAACTTCTTCCGTATCAATGTATTAAATCAAAACTTCGTATTCAAGGTTGAGTGTTAGAGAGGATTTGGAAGTCCTAGCTCCGCCTAATGAAGAATTTTTTCATTCTCATTTTCATTCATCCAGGGATATAGAAACACACGTTATTTTGTATCGGCTAGACTTTAATCAGATCCAAAAACAGTTCAGATTAGCTTTAAAAAATGGGAACTATATCAAATAAAGTGATAAAGAATTTCGGACTATGAGTAACCTTATCCAAATTTGGGAGAGGAGCAGCACAAAGTTACCTTATTTTCTTCTATCCTTATCATTTTTTTGTGATGATGAACTTATTGTATGAATCAATAGACCAATATAGAATAATGTTATGTCAAATTTTATTCATATTGTACTTCACTTTCTTGTATAACCATTGTAATGTTATGATGTTTCTCCGAAAAATAACGAATTTGATATAATATTGATACATTAACGAGTGATACAATATAATATAGCCTACAAATACTGAGGCATATTAAATTTGTATCAGACAGGCTTCATATTATTGTGAAGGTGGAAAAGAATTGAAATTGTCGACTTCATTGATACAAATTTACGACGATTTGTATCAATAATAAAAAATATAGACGCATATAAGATTTTAATCAGTAAGGCTCCAAAATATATAGGAGAAGTAGTATATATTTCGCACCTAGAGCAGAAAATGGAATTTTTCCAGTTCGGAATCGGTTTTCAAGTCCGAGGCCGTAGGCCAAGGACTAGAAAAGATTGAGAGCCAGAAAAACATTTTTGCCTGTAGTGTGAACAATATTTTTCGCCACACTACAGGTATTGCTGACAAAATAAATAAAGAATACGAAATAAAGAGTACTTGTTATTGTACCTATCTCTTGATTTCAGTGGTAGAAGATTTGCAGTCAGGATTTCAGATTCTTTTAAAATTTCACTTGGAATATCACAGGCGTCGTCATCTTCAAGCATTTTTGAAAATTTGGAATGCGCCAATCAACAATAAATAATTGAATAAAAATGGTTGCGAAGCGAATGCTGAATTAGTTTAATTCGAAACTCGAACTGAAATCATGGCGACTTTAATGAGGAAAGTGGACACTCGCCCGATCTAGTGGATGACTTATCAACTACGGACTTCCAAGCGGCTGGAAAGAGAACACTTTCTGGCCTAGACCGGAAAATAAAACTGTTTCTTACGTCAGACGAGAGTCATCTGCAAACAAGGTCTTTCAGAGGTATGTAGGGACTGGAAAACAGCTGCTTTCTGTGCAGTGTGGCGAAAAAGAATGAATATTGTCAACATTATACATAAATTTATGTGTATTTATATTAAATAATACATAGATAGGCCTACACATCGACTTTTGCATATGCAAGGCTCCATATTAATTTAGTGATTTTCATGTTTTAATAACACTGGAGAAACATGGGAAAACTGCATTGTCGATTCTCTTCCTTGCCACTGCCTTCTATGGAGGATAGCTGATACCAGTATGTGGACTCCATAATTATACAGGTATAGTGAGGTCCACGTTATAATGACAGTGAAGAGAAATGGGATAACAGCGTTGCTGATTCTCTGCCTTGCCACTGCCTTCTATGAAGTATATCTGATGAAATATTAACTGTTTATTCTTGTTGAAAATAATCAATTATATTTTATTCATTGTGATGGTTATACCAGTCTCCTGTCGGTGACGGCACCTATCTGAGGGTTAATTCCTGTTTGGGAAGTACCCTTGTCACACGAAATAGGGGAAAATGTCTAGAGTATACTAGAATATTTTCCTGATAATTAATCAAAGGATTAATTGTACTATTTTTTCTCAAGTTCAAGTAACTCGATGATGAGTTACTATTAGCCTCTGAAATGGATATGATATTAGCAAATAAATAAGCTATAAGCAAGGTCGAACACAGGGTCACTAAGGAACAACATGTGATGACAAGTTGCATTTATTAAATTTACTAAATCATATAAGAATATTGTTGGTTCAATAAGTGATAAATGAATTTGATAATGAAGGGTTAAGCACATAAACAATATAATTTGAATTTTAAAAAGTTCTTTCAAGTTTATAAATTTATTAAGGATGCTATGTAGTGATTTATGTAGTGCTTTCACCCAAGGGTTGCCCGACTCAAGTTTGGACAGTGTAACGTCAGAATTCTTACAAACGATATACCAGTTTGTCTATGGAAAATTGAGTCGAAGAGATTTTGAAATAATAATATTAAAAATCACTCACATTTGTATGGGCCCATAATATACGCGCACTCACTCATGAAGATTTGTTCACTGCATGGCTGGCATCTTTCATCAGGCTGCATGGCATCATATTAGGCTTCATTATTTGGCTCGCGATTTTAATAATTAATAACTCCTCTTCAACTGAGACTTGGTAATCAAATAAAATTCTAACGTTACGGGAACTCTACATTGATTGAATTTATCACTCTTACATAAATTTAACAATGAAACATTTGAAACGACAAAAAATAACAAATAGGAGTTACAAACGACTCTCCATTGGAATGCTCAGTTAATCTCTCTCTCTCTCTCTCTCCTTCTTCTCAGAAATTGAGAAGCTAGGTTTGGGGCAGTTAATGACCCACATGACCAGTTAATGACCAATCACTGGTCAGAAAAACAAATCTACCAATAGGATAGTTACAAATGAAGAAAATGTGCTCAAGTGTACCATATAGAATAAATAAATAATTTTACAAATAAAAACGAGAAAACAAGCAAAAACAAATATAGGGGAACAATGAGCAGATTTTTCAGCAGGTCAGAGTGTACAATAAACAAAACTAAAATATATATTATAATAAAATTGAAAATCGAAGCAAGCAGTCAACAACCAGAAACAAACATGCCGGTTATCAGCTGACTGATAAGGTAGCCGGCTCAGTTTGCATCGAGAAACTAACCCTTATTGTAAACAAACATTCATTATGCTGTTATAGGTTATTGGAAAACCATTTACAATTGTTTGTGAATCTGGATCTTAATAAATGAATATATCATAGATTTTGTTGTTATTTCAACAGCCAATAAAGGTGGGTAGTCGTAATTTTTAGCTAATTAGTATAGAAAGTTGCTTATCAAAGCTGTTTGGCGAATCTCACCGTGACATCATCAAGCAAAATATATTCTCCAATCATCGAATAATCATCTTTTAGAATTGGAATTTAATATTATATTAAAAATTATACTTCTATATTGTTAAAAGCCGATCATGCAAAGTGGAGCTAGAAAAGGATAGCACAATCTGCTTTGTGGAAATATAGACAAGGATAGCAACACCAATGTTAATCGAATACTGCCATTATAACGTGGACCTCACTTGAGAAGTGGAGGCGCATGGAAGAAATTGTCAGCTGTGGCTTTAAAAAATAACGAGTCAAACAATTAAAGTGACAGGTCACCCTATTGGTTGGTGGCTATATGAAGGCATGAAGGCATAAAAGGGCAGAATGCGCTCTTCAGCAGTGCTGCTTATAGCTTTTAAAGCTACTGCTGTTAGAGGATAACGAGAGGCATTGTCACCTACATTCTCACACACTTGTATTCTCTCTTATTCTCTTCCTTGTTCTTCTTCTTCTTCTGCTCCTTCTTCAGCTCCTTCTTCTACTTCTTCTTTTCGCTTCTTCCTCTTCATGCTTCTCCTTATTCTTCTCGGTCTTCTTCTTCTTCTCCTTGTTCTTCTTCGTCTTCTACTTCTCCTTCTCCTACTGACTTCTCTTCATTTCTCCATCTACTGACTTTTCTATCCTTCTCCTTCTCACACTTGTTATCCTTTCATTCCAGTCCATCTTCTTCTCCTCCTTCTACTTTTCTCATACATCTTCTTCTTCTCCTGCTACACATACCTTTTCCTCTCTCCTCTCTTGCTCTCCATCTCTACTTACTCCGACTTCATATCCTCGCTGTTATCTTCTTCTCGAAATTCCTCTTTCATTTCTTCATCTGTCTCCATGTTCTTCTCTCACTTCTCCTTCTTCTTCTTCCCAAAGAGTGGACATTGATATGTCCAAAGCTCCGCCAATTTATGTAGATGCATTACAATATAATAATTATCTATAGTTATTTTATCACAAATTACTTTTTCAATAATTATTTTCTAAGTCTATATTATGTAAATTCAGTAGCCTGATATAGACAGTACTGGGAAGAATTTTTGCGCAATCCCCGAGAAATAAGGAAAAATTTTTGCGCAAATCCCCCTCCTCCTCCCCCCTCCCCCTCTGCGCCCCCCTCTCCTCACCCTCTCCCTCTCCCTCTCCTTCTCCCTCTCCCTCTCCTTCTCCCTCTCCTTCTCCCTCTCCTTCTCCCTCTCCTTCTCCCTCTCCTTCTCCCTCACCTTCTCCTTCTCCCTCTCCCTCTCCTTCTCCCTCTCCCTCTCCCTCTCCCTCTCCCTCTCCCCTCTCCCAGTGAGGACGAGGGGGAGGAAGAGAGAGAGACAGTGAGGGAAAAAATAATTTCCCTTTTTGGAGGAAAAATTCCCTACTGACAGATTAAAGTGAATCCATCTTTATACTGTCAAATTAAAGTGAATCCATATTTCTACTGTCAAATTAAAGTGAATCCATCTAATGCTCTACTGTCAAATTAAAGTGAATGCTAGATGAGTGAAAAAATAATTTCCCTTTGAGGGAAAAATTCTCTACTGTCAAATTAAAGTGAATGCTAGATGAGTGAATCCATCTAATAACTTATACTGTAAAAAGTGATTGGTTTGCTTTCCACCCGACAGTTAAGAAAAATTTCACAAATTTATATTGAAATTTTCTATGTGCTGTACAAACCGCAGGCGTTGCTTTTTAAGTGTGCTCTCCGAGAATATCTATAGTAAATTTAGTACGAACAAGCATTCCAAAAATGGCTATAGATATCCTCAGACCTATATCACTTGGGGTATCAGCTCTATTGATGTCTTAACAGAGAGAGGTCAATGATCTAAGTTGATCTTTTACATTTTTTATCTGCAATGTCATACAAGCATTTCCAAAGTTCATCGGTATTTGTAACAATAGTTGAGAAATCATTTGCACTACAATAATGTAGATGACCTGTATCTAGTATGTTCAATAATTCGAAAATCTCAGATAAAATTGGAAAATGTACATTTTCTGTTTTTGTTAACGGTAAATCATCGCCTTGGAATCCTGTTGAAAATTTAATATTTTTTGCAATAGAATCAAATTCATTGAATGAAATTGACATCAAGAGGCGAGATAATTTTTTGAATTTAGCAAAGCTAAAACACTGCATGACCTCGATTATGTTATGAACAATAAGGTAGGAATGTGCACTTAGCTGTAACAGAGTTGGCTCTGAGGGGGCGTATCTCTTGATAAGGTCAAGCTGTAACAGTTGTGTCTGAGGGGGCGTTTCTCGCGTGCTCACTCAATCAAGTCTACACTGATACTAAACCAAAATGTTCGAGGAAATATCTGAATTAAAAAATTTCACTACAACAATACATCATAACTTCATCTTCAATTTTAATCAATTTATCTACAGACAAATTGTATGGACGGTAATAGCACAAATAGTCTTTTATATCGTTCAAATTAACTGTGCTTAGAAAAATAGCCTTTAATTGTTTCGCCAAACTATAATTTTCACTAGATGATTTCTGAATTGCACTTTCACACTCATCATACCAGTCTATGCAGTTTTTTAACCTCACTTCCAATTCGTTGTCAGCAGCTAACCACTTTGCCGGATCCATCGTTGTCGAGTAGTAAAACTATGTGTAGGCTGGCACTATTATAGAGTAATTAAACGGTCTTTCTTCATTAATAATTGCAGACAGACAACACGTGCGAGCTTTATGCAGTCTCAGTGCATGCGAGCAATAAACACACTGTAATTCCTTTCCGTTGTAGAAGAATCCATATCGTGCAAAGTTTCTTTTCTGAGCATTCGTATACATAGGCGCCAATTTCATACTTTTCATACGAGTATTCTCGCACAAGAAATTATTTGTTTGATACATATTTTTAAACAGCAGAGAATTATAATGTTGGGCAGAGAATAAAGCACACCTTCCATCGGGTCTATACTTATGTATCTTACATGCATCATAACACCACGAAGTGGTGAAAAAGCTGAAATCGGGCTTGAGAAAGTCCTCCGGTATGCATTGTACGTTAGAATGCAATCTTCTCAAAAACTTTGCTTTCTCAGTTCCTTTTGTAAAAATTTTTTCATAACCTGCGAGGTATTCACGGATAATTGTCTCATTCCATTCCAAATCTCCATCGCTCCATTTTATTTTATGATAGTTACGTTCCAGCCATGTTACGTCGTTAAACAATTTTGTAGTCAATTCCATCTTTGGAAATGGTGATTTGAAATGAAATACAACATAATTATTGCTCTCATCGACAATAGCAAGTTCTTTCACAATAATTTGATTACAAGTTTGCTTAAACCAGTGAAGATCAACCGTAGCAATTTTCGTAGGTGTCTGCTTTTGCACTCCTTTCTGTTCCTCTTCACGTTTCTGTTCCTCCACCTCTGGCGCCCCCTCCCCCTCCTCCTCTCCCGACTTCTGGATTGGTGTACTGCTTCTCCTTGGTTCATAATAGAAATTTGTTGATTCAATATCGTAAAGTAGCGACGACTGAGCTTTGTCCAAAATATCAGAATCAAGATCACACTGGATAGAGCGAGTTTGTGGCTTGTCCACCAAAATATCAGAACACAAAGAATAGGACATGATTCCTGTTCAAAGGTAAAACTGATAATGGCTTACATTTGGTGCAGTACACACCTTATATAACCTGCAGTGATGCACTCTATCAACAAATTACTGAACTTCTTTCACCATGCTCGTGAGTGGCGTGTACTCCATCACACGATCGCTAATTAAAACGCAATACGCGGAAGTATTTGCAGGTACTGCACTATTAAATTCCATTTCAATACGAACATCTGTCGATGATTTCAAATGACTTGGTTGGTGTGAACAATCTACAACAATCAGCGGTGTTGATTCACAAAACGTTTTAAAATCGATTTCTGTTCCGAGTTCGCTATTGATTGAATGATTATAATACGAGGGTGCGAAATCCAGGAACATCCGGTATAAAACTTCCTTCTTACCTAGCAGATTTTCGTATGGATAATACTCACTATTCAAATATACTTTAACATTGTAAATATTACAGCTGTCAAAATTAGATATTGATTTTTTAATTTTATTCTTTCGATCAGTTTGAAATGCAATTATAATATATTTTGGAGTATCAAAATTCGATGTTGTGCGTACTGACCAAGAATGAACAAGTGAATTTTGCAAATTTGGTAATTCACAAATTTCCCAATGGCGGAAACTTAATTTCAGTGGAGTGTCGGCATCGAGCAGTCTCAAAAATTTCAATCGCACATGATCTTCTAAAGTAATGTAGGGCATCCGCCATTGGAGCTTAGTAATTTTTACACTAACCTCTGTACCGGTTGCAGACTCGACGCAATTGAGGTCTGAGGGCGACCTCAATAATACAAGCTCTTGTTTCAAGTTTAAAATTATTCTTTGAAAATCTTCAAAAAATGGAAGGATTAATTTCAACGGCACACAGAAAGTGAATTTATTATCTGTTAGCTCATATCCTGCTCTATCAAAACCAGCTAAATGATATGTGTTTTTATCAGATGCGTTCTTCACAAGAATAGCTTTAATTGTAGAAGTTAAACCAATTAATCTTGATTTGGAAATTTGTTGACCTGCTAATTCGTATCGTATTTCATCAAAAAGGTTGCCCACTATGTTACTGCTTAATTTATAGTCTGCCGCAATGGGCGCACCAGCCGGTTGAGTTGCCTCTCCTGCTACTGTAATCGCAGGCGCTGCCGGTTTTGTACAGCTCACCGTTCCCTCAATTAATATAAATGATTTGCAAGGTAAAGTATAAACATCCAATGAATTTATTCCAATTCGAGCTTCATCAGAGTTTTTTATTTCTTGTCCTGAATAAACTGTATGTGTATGAAACTGGAATTTGGTTATGTCATTATAAAACTGAAGCTCTGTCTCCACATCCAGAATATCACTAATTGATGCGCCTGACATGTCGCCAATTAACTATAAAACCTAATCTTTCCAAAGTTCTCGCACTTTTAGCTGATAACGCCCTATTGCTTTTACTAGATGTTGACGCTATCGCGACCTTTTCTCTAATGACTTGATTATGCGTACACGTACTACGCGTACGCGGGTTGAAAATAAGATATCCCATTACTTTTGTTTTTCACGTATGTGTAGTCTAATTGTAATTGTATCTCCGCGGAAATCAATAAACGATCCGTTCTGGTCTGTTACCTTTACATTAATAGTTTGAATTCGACGTGTATTCAAAGGTACATAAATAATTGGAGAGGGTACTTCATTTATTAAATAACCGCTAGGAACCTTTGGCAAAAATTCGTAGATTATATGTTTTTCTTTTCCGTTAAAGTAACTGCCACATGCTAAATTACATTCAACAAGAATACCATCAATGCTCGATATGTTAACCAGATGTTTGGAATAATGCCATTTATTTGCTTGTAAAACTACATTATCAAAACCTAGTATCTTAGCAATCGAATCAGAACGTGTTAAATCAATAGGCTTATCAGAATAAATTTCAATCTTCATAGTATTTGCATTTGCACGTATAATAAGTCTATTCTTCTTCTCATCATAGTTCAATTTATGCTTTATAGACTTTATAATATCCTCAAGCTCATATGCACCGGTATCCAACAAGATTAACTTATCACCATATTTGAAGCTAGAATTTGTTCCTTTGTTTACATTTGCTATACTATTGTAACTACAAAAATTAATCAGACCAATTCCCATTCACTATTTTTGTCCAATTCTATAATTTCTTGTAAATGTTCGTAAAGGTTACTTGACTTTGATCTTAACGTTATAACGACCATCTTGTGTGTTCAACACAAACACTTAATTACAACTGATTTGCAAGAAACAATAACGTGAGATGGCCACAAATATCACTATCTAATGGTTGCAAGTGATCCAAATTATAAAATATATTTACTCCATTTTCTTTTTTCCAATATTTGTCCAATTCGTATGGAGGTTGTAAATTTCCAATTGGATCAAAATACCATACATTACTTCCTACCTTCTTATATGCAATCCAGTGTGTCCCCGGTTGGCTGTGCTTGTCCAAATTCACGATCGCATTTTCGTTTTTTAGAATTTTTTTGGGTAATGCATCTAGCATATATATTCCTCTTAAACGAATTTGTAATAAGCTAGCCCAATCCATTAAATCATAGTTACTCAATTCTCCTTCAATATTCATGGTTTTTTCTTGCTCTTCTTTGACCTCTTCTTTGTTGTTCTACGTTTCTTAACTTGAGGGAATAAACTCACACCATATGATGATGATGGTGGGGGTGGGGGTGGAATTAAAAGTCGCCCACCACTAAGCGGGGGGTACGGCTTCAAATAATACCCTTTACCTGCTATATGTTGTTTCAACTGAGCTATAGCCTTGCGTCTAATATCATTACTATAACTTCTCCTCTCATTCTTCTTCTTCTTCTTCTTCTTTCTCAAAGAACCACCAAAGTAATTTTTAGCTTTCATTACATTCGTAACAAGGTAACTGAGACCTCTCTCGGCTAGGGGAGTTTTCGGATTTTTAAAAATTTCCCACGCTGCGTTCGCTAGAATTCTGTCAGCTTTGGCTCGATTAGAATTATCACTATTTAGTGAATATGCTATATCGTGGGCCTTACAAGCCTGGTCAAGTTTGTTTATTCCAGGATCTCCACGTGCTAATCGCTTTTCAAGTTTCGTTCCTGGTCCGCAATACTGGTACCCAGGTGCTATTGGGATTTCAAAGGGTGTTACATCGATCAATTTATTTAAAATAGTTGAAGTAATACCTGTAGCAGTCCCTGCCGCCCCCTTAAGTACTTTCGCCGCCGAGCTTAAGAAGCCTCTCCCCCGTTTTCTTCCACTTTGCTTTCTCTTACATACCACCATTGTCATTACCTTTCAACTCAATGGTTGAACATTAACTAAAGTTAATTAATTAATCATTACACTAACTTAATCTAAAAGAAAAATGGAAATTTTCTATTAATTTGGAATAATACTTTGAATTCATCTATTCAGATTGCATTTCAAAAACAGATGGCCCCATGCGTTATCTCCTATTCTCGCTACTGCTTTTTCCTCTATTACGAAAGAGAAATCAATCGTGAGTTCCTTTTTAATCCTGCCTTCCTATACTGCCAGTTGAAATGAATCCATATTATTCACTTTATATGTGGCTTGCACCCAACTCGAGCCCCCTGGCACGTTGCCGCTTTTTCCTCTATTACGAAAGAGAAATCAGTCGTGAGTTCCTTTTTAATCCAGCCTTCCTATACTGCCAGTTGAAGTGAATCCATTCTGCTCCTCGGACGGCCTTGTGAAGGTCGGGAGGGCGTTGCCCGGCCTTGAGTGAGTGAGCGACCGAGTGATGTCAGCTTGTGCGTACATCAAGCTATATATAAAAACACATTTCTTATCACTTAATGCAACTTGGAGAGTGCACTTGTCTACACGTACTAGCTGCCGAGGAGGGCTATCACAATTGGCGAGCACTGCATACTCCACAGAGGTCACCGCTAACATTATTGATTGTAAGTAAAAATTTTTGTTACATTCTCATATTTTTGTGAAATAACACTAAATTGATTTTTATAATATATATTAGTGTTACAGTTTGGTTTCATTGTTTTTCCACAGCATTTTCTCACCTCACAACTCGGTCTCATAAGCAGTTGTGCTCTCGTGAAGGAACCTTACCTGCATCGAGAAAATCATAGCCGAGGAGCTAGCTGAACCGAGTCGAGGAGCCTATCCGATTATTTCATTTCGTCAAATCAACACATGTAAGTTCATTTTTACTTAAATTTTCCTCTTCTCCGAGGACAATATTGTTCTCCATGTTAGATCCTTCAACAAGGAAGTAAGAGGAGCTCATTTTTCAAACATGAATCTTATCTTGACAGTGTTTTCTATCATCAATGAGACATTTTAATATTTAACCAACCAGAAAGATGCATTTCATTTATTTACAATATTGCACACATACTTGATTTTGATCTTTCTTTGTCAATCTTGTTCTAAGCCTGTTTCATCTGAAGAATCTCGTAAAAAATTCCAGATAAGTTATTTAATTGTTCTTTTGTTAAATGAGCATTGTTTTCTATTATAACCTTCTTAATTCTATTGATAGACTGTGTAATTATTGCCAGACTACAGTCCAACACTTCTTTTCATCCCAATTTCATAAAATAAATTGTCCAAATAAAGGTTATGCACATGCGACTTTTCAATTCTTCACTAATTTCCACGTTGAAACAGAATACAAACACATGAAACAATGATTTTGAATTTAGAAAGATTAAGATCCGAATTGACAAAAAACAAAATTCATTCTACTTAGCACTAAAAACTGTAAAATAAATATTAATACTGTATTGTTCCTCATAAAACTAATGAATAAAGCCGATTAAGATCAATTAAAAAATGATAATCAATTAAGGTTCACCAGAGAGTTATGCAAAACTTTTGTTATAATTAGATTTATGAGAAGCAAACCAGCATAATTAATTTCTCACTATAATCCCTCTCATAAACCACGTACAGGGTATAATCTATAAAGTAATAAATGAAGATCTTTGATATAATTCAATATATTATGTATATTTTGTAATTCAGTTTAATTAATGAGATACTATACTTACAAAGATTGGGCTATCAATGCGATCGTCACTCACCTATTATGATGGAATCTAGACCACAAATAAACATTTTTTTACAAACAGCATTAAAAAATACATAACAATTTTGAATGTTTTTCAAGGCTCATTTTTGTTATTACATTGAATTCTATGCATACCTCTCTGTTTGTGATCATGAGGTTTACCAGCATGTAATTTTCCAGTTTACTCAAAGCTTGTAATTTTTCAATTGTCTGCCTACGATTTTATTTATTTATTCATTTATTTATTCGTTGATATAATTACAAATCATATGAATATGATCGGGTAGAACAACAGGCACAGCCCAAAACTATTCTGTTCCTTTAGATGAAATGTCCGAACATTTTTTCTAAAGGAACAGAATGGTATTCACTTAATTGATTAAAATGTCTATCTATAATGAATTGAACGCACAAATCTGAAGACTTTAACTCAGACTCCACTGATCCATCTCAGTACAGTAGCTTGATGTTGTATCAGCAAAGACAAGATCACTACTAACAGATTAGCTTGCTCTAGCTTATTATTATTATTATTATGAAAAGCACACTCTAGCGATAATTTATTGTACTTTATAATATAATATATATTTGGTTACAGTTTGGTTACATTGTTTTCACAGCATTTTCTCACCTCACTACTCGGTCTCATAAGCAGTTGTGCTCTCGTGAGGGAATCAATCATACCATAGGCCGCTATCTACACCTGTACCATAGACCGCTATCTACACCTGTACCATAGACCGCTATCTACACCTGTACCATAGACCGCTATCTACACCTGTACCATAGACCGCTATCTACACCTCTACACTCGAGGAGATTCACGCACCATCAACACATGTAAGTACATTTTTACTTCGATTTTATCTCTGAGGAGGAAAATTGTGCTCCGAGCACAGTTATCTCTGAGGAGGAAAATTGTGCTCCGAGCACAGTTTTTCTCCTCCGAGCACAGTGTTTGTCCTCGGAGGATAAAAAACCTTCTACATTATACTGCATGCTTGTGATTTTTTCGCCTCATCTATATGATGAGCGTCTTTTGTCTTAGACTCATCAGCATAATATATACAAAACGGTGTATGCATTACTTTTTCAAATGGTTCAACGATAATATATTTACAAAACACACATTGTAGATAGTGATAGTTATGTAAGAAATAAACATTTCTTGCAAAATAGTCTGCTCTATCAGTTAATGGTTTGCAAATGTAACAATGTAGATGGTGTGGAGGTAGTTTTTCAAACCACTCTCCTTGTACAGATAAATCTTCTGGCATATTAGTAAATGATAAATATCTTTCTTCATATAATCGTAGAATATATTATCGTAATTCTCATCTTCAATTGTTATATTTCCTTTCCTTCTACAATTTGGGCTAAACTTTGCATGTTCGTTGGCTACAACATCATTTTGCTCCCAATCTCCTATACAAACTGAACAAAATACGCAGCGCACAATATCCGGTTCACTTGCGAATACAAAACCGTCTTTCGCCATATTTTCTGCCGACAAATTCTGACTAGTTTTTGTCCATTTTTTATCGAATGTTAATAATCTCAATCTTTCATGTAACATTATCTGTCCTTGTGATAACATCGTGAATGTCAATTCACAACTGATTGTGAATTACATTCCTTTACACATACTATTAATTACCTATGCCATCCTGATCATTATTCTTTTGTTTTTTCAGTATCATGCCGAGGGAACGCAGACTTCGTGGGATCAATTCAAGCGCAGTTCGCCATCGCATCAGTTTTGAGGACGAGGATATTGACATTGAGAGTGTGCTTGAGAGGACGAAAACTCGAGTTTTCGAGATAATTAGGGAGCATGCGGCACGGTATGATGCAAATGTTAAGTGGTACATAGTGCTTAACGTTTTATTGTATAAATAGTGGTGCTGGATGACAAGGTTGATGAGTCTGTTTCATCTCTAATAAATCTACATAGTTACTCCAACATAGCGCTAAACGTGCTTGAGAACTATGAAGATTTTAATGAGCATTTTTTCTTGGCTGTGAGAAAAAATCATCATGTCTTTCGAAAATTTCGTAAGACATGGGTCTGGATGGGTGTTGAAGAAAATTGAATCACTGGATGTAAATGTAATCAAATATAATCCTATATACACATCCAGTTTCATTCAAACACCCCAGTTTTTGAAAAACAAAAAATGTATTATAAATGTCAAAAATCTTTCTGACGAAAAATGTTTTTTGTGGTCGGTCCTCGCATATTTCCATCAGAAACCAAAGGACTCACACTTAACTGTAAAGTATTTGAGCAAGTTTGCTCACAGACTCAATATGCGAGGTGTAAATTTCCCAGTGACGACACGCGATATTAAGAAATTCGAAATACTCAATCCGGACATTGCAATTCACGTCATCGCGTATGACAACAAAAAGTTTTTCCCCTACCGTATAAGCAGTGTAGCGATCGCTAAACACTGAATACGGATACCTTAAAATTATTACCTGTGAAGAATGAGCATAAAAAATCATACAGGTCGAGCGAAAATCCATGTAGTTAATTTACGGGACTGCGTCTCTAATAAGTTCTGAAGGATTAAAAATACGGTATTTGGACCAAATATCGTTCAGAAATATTTCAGAACAGAGTCTTGTCGGGTTTTAAGCTCTATTGTAGGAATTTATATGACCTATGGCTGCATCTGCTGTACAATTGATGGTTCGCTCCAAAGTCGAGGTAGGTAACAGATAAAAGCTGATATATGAGCAGGTAAGGACAAAGAATAAATATCTCGATCTGACCCCACTCGCTAATCCACTTAGACCTGTTCCAGTATCCAGCTTAATTCAATTATTCCAATGATCGCATTCGATCGGTTCTTGATGATATAGAACGTATCAGACACAATAATTGACAGGCTTAAGAAATAATCGAACTCAGAAAGCGAATTAACAAAACTGAAATATATATAATAAAATATGTAATCATACAGTGCAGGTTCAGAAATTGATTTACAGGTTGAAATAATTTAGCATTAACAGAATAGTTGAAAATTCTTGTGCTTGCATGATACCATGCGTGATTCGACAGAATTTTACAATTGATAAAATTAACAGTTTTGAAAAAATATGTAAAAAAATGAATTATAAAATATTTTAAAAATGCTCGGGGTCGTGGTTCAGGCAGCGGAGGATAGCTAATCAACTACAAGTTCGTATGAATTAAATATTGAATAATTTAGGCTCTTAATAACTAAAGCGCTTGTCGGCGTGGCCAATAGTTTAACGAAGAAAAAATTTATGTTCTGCACTGAAATATTTTTCGAAGCGTAGATTGGGGCCCCTTTTAAAACTTTATAACTCACGTGAATTTCCTTAGCGGTCGTGGTTTTTCTTCTTTAGATCAAAATCGTTTGATCGGCGGCAATCCAGGCTTCGGTTTCAGCACGTGGGGAATTTTGATTGATATCTCCTTCACCGAATTAATTGAGGGATAATTTACTTTAAACTTCTAATTTATCGATTGATGAAAACAGAATTTACGATAACAAATAAATTGGCCTAAAATATCGGCTCACAAATAGAACATT